>NC_134490.1:80114386-80179386 GCF_040206685.1 Ascaphus truei | reverse complement strand
AGCACTATACGCTGTCTACTTCTGAGTAGAGATCTGGGAAACATTTACACAAGTTTCTGAAATGGGCGACTATTGGACTTTCACAGTTAACAAATATTTTGCAAAGTTCTCAGCATTCATAAAAACTGGCCAAGCTTTTAAAACTTCAAAATCTGTTGAGAAAATTTCTCTCTTCACTAAATTTTCTTGGAATCATTTACTGTAAACACTGTAGCTAGGACACAGAATTACAACCAAGCCCATTGAAGATCAAGATGGAAGATGGTAGAATGAATATCGGGACACCACCAAGATGATGAGTCTGACGGAGTCAAATGATGATTTCAAGCAGTCGCAGTGAGGTTGTGTGTGCATACCTTGCAGGGCTCCGACTGCTTCTATATCCACTTCTGAAGGACTTAGGTGTCCATAGACTCTCTATGCACAGGCACCACTGTTAAATGATATACAATCTACAAGATGCTCAACAACGCAGCAGACTCCCCCACCCCCTCTGAGTGTGCAAGGACAGGGCACCACCTGTTACAGAGCTTGTGAGAACCATCACTTTCCTCAGGATGGTAAACAGAATGGATCTAGCTCTTGTGTATGTTAATATTTGCACACGCTTGGTGAAAATTGTGAGCTTTAGTGTCCAAAAGGTGAAAAATAATAGGGTTAAAAAACCTTCAGAATTTTTTTGCTAATATCCCGCATTTTTTGTGACTCAAAAGGCAAACCTGTATCTCTACTCCTGAGGACACCTTAATGTTTAAATGCTGGAGGGTGATAAGACCAAACAAACGGCAGCCGCAAAGAAATTCGACACAGACAAGATCAGCCCCAGCTACGGAGTCAAAGTAAATAACAGGTTCGACCTCCTCGCGACAGAAGAAACGCACCCCGACAAAATGGGGGAAGAAGTGAAAGCATGCATTATCGAAACAGCCATGTCCCGTACAAGAAACCATCAAAATCAACCCAGTGGATTTCCGATTCAACCATCAGCATCGCAGAAGAGAGAAGGAAGGCCAAAGCTACTGGGAACAGAGAAGATTTCAGAGAGCTGAATGCAGAATTCCAAAGAGAGGCCAGAAAGGACAAAGAGAACTACTGGAATGAACAGTGCCAGAAGATGGAGAAAGAGAGCAGGAAAGGTCATACGCGAGAACTCTACACCCAAGTGAAGAGAGCACGGTCAACATTCTAGGCTTGGAAGGCAATAGTTCGTGGGAGCAATGGCCAGGAATTGCATGACCAGCAAGCAATACGTGATCAGTGGAAAGAATACACAGAGAGGTTGTACGAAAGTGAACATCAGAACCGTTCGGCGGAGGTGAATGAGACACTGGAACTGGAGCCAGACATTCTGGAGGAAGAAGTCGTATGGACAATGAAGCAAGTAACCAACCGAAAAGCTCCAGGAATCGACGGCATACCAGCAGAATTGCTCAAGCCCATACCAGTGGCAGCATTAACAGCTTTATGTCACCGCATGTGGAGCACGTGCGAGTGGCCGAAAGAATGGAAAAGAGCAGTATTCATCCAAATTCCGAAGAAGGGTGACACGAATGATTGCCCGAATTACCGCACCATAGCCTTGATACCACACGCAAGTAAAATCCTTCTGAAGATTATCCAACAACGCTTGAGTACAACCATCGATGGGGAAATGCCAGATATGCAAGCTGGCTTCAGGAAAGGCAGAGGCAATCGTG
The DNA here is from genome assembly GCF_040206685.1 of Ascaphus truei. NCBI lineage: Eukaryota > Metazoa > Chordata > Amphibia > Anura > Ascaphidae > Ascaphus > Ascaphus truei. Next base: position 80,177,689 of record NC_134490.1, on the reverse strand, counting down.
ATCACATTGCCAACCTTCGATGGATTATGGAAAAAAACAGGAAGTATCAGAAAGATCTCTACATGTGTTTCATCGCTTATTCGAAGGCATTCAATGTAATTGGGCACAACAAGCTCTGGACCTGCCTGAAGGAAATGGGCACACCACCACATCTGACCGAACTCATAAGATAACTCTATCAAGAAAAAGAAGCTACAGTCCGAACGCCATACAGAGACACTGATTGGTTCAAGATCGGAAAGGGCACCCATCAAGGATGCATCCTATCACCAGCAGCTTTCAACATTTACGCAGAAGCTGTCATGCGGCGAGCAGGCCTGGATGAGCCCAAGATTGGCGTGAAAATAGGCAGAGAAACATCAACAACCTTCGATATGCCGACAATACCACCCTGCTGGCTGATAACAAGAAGGATCTCGAACATCTGATCATGAAAGTCAAAAAAGAAAGTGAGAAGGTTGGACTGCGCCTGAACATTAAGAAGACAAAGATCATGACAACAGCAAACAATGCGAACGTTATTATCAAGATCAACAATGAAGAAATTGAAGTGGTTAAAGATGTCATCTTTCTTGGCTCCAAAATTGATTGTGATGCTGACTGCACCCCTGATATCAAGAGACGACTGACCCTTGGAAGAAATGCGATGGTCAGTATGAACAACATCTGGAAGAGTAAAGACATCAGCCTGGCAACCAAATGAAGATTGGTCAGTGTGATCGTTTTCCCAATAGCAACATATGGCTGCTAAACCTGGACTGAGAAAGGCAGACAGGTGAAAGATCGATGCATTTGAACTGTGGTGCTTGAGACATCTGCTACGCATTCCGTGGACAGCCAGAATAACAAACCAAGCAGTTTTGGAACGGATCAAACTGAAAATTTCACTGGAGGCCAAGATAACAAAGCAAAAGCTCTCCTACTTTGGTCACATCATGCGAAGCAAGTCGCTTGAGAAGGATGTCATACTTTGAATGATCGGTGGAAAAAGAGGAAGAGGCCGCCCAAGAACTCGCTGGCTAGATACCATCAAGAAAGATACCGGACTGAACATAGCAGAATTGAAAGAAGCCATGAGAGATCGGAAGACATGGAGAACACTGATCCATAGAGTGGCCGAGAGTCGTACTCGACTGAACGGATAAGGAGGAGAAAGATAAGTAGATCGACAGTGTGAATCAATGTCTGGCTCATACTTACGGTTTTGCAGCTCCCCTTGCTTGTACGGCTGTGCAGCTTCACTTCAGGAAACCCATAGGACTCCGTTTAAATTGGATGAGGCTGAGCCTGCACTTGGAAATTAACATGAGATGCTGCTCACTCCACAATTGACTCAGGTGACACAAGAGACAATAGACTTCCTCACTGAGTGGGTGGTGAGAGCATGAAGCAGCCTATGGAATAAAATAATCTGAGATAAAAATAGAAAAAAGTCCTATACTGTAAAAATTAAAGGTAACTGTGTACTCAGGTAATCATGCCAGGGCCTGTGTCTGATCTGACAACTAATACCTAATATTTTCTGCAACACCCCTGATAATAATATTCCCATCTGTTCTAATGCTTTGTACATTTTCACTTCTCCTACAGATGAGAATGGTGTTGCCGAACTCAAACACCCATGCAGTAAAGAATAAGTATTAAGGTAATATCACATGTAGACAAATACCACGTTTTATGGAGAATTATGTTTTTATCACTTCCTCCTTCATACACGGGAATGAGGGTTATGTATCAAGCTCAAAATAGAGCAAGCTTTACCGAGTGGTGCTATTCTGCGAGACACCCCCTTCTGGCACAGGGACACCCCTTATGTCCTATTCCAGTCAGTGGCAGCAGAAGGCGTCTTGTGGAATAGCACCGCTTAAGAAATATTGCCCTTGTGTATATTTGTCTGAATGGAGGGGTTTGTATTTGTGTGTATTTGTATTTCAGTTCCCCTCTCACTTGCATCTCTTTCCATTCACAGGAATGTTGGAATCAAAGCAAGTCCTGCCCATGAAAGAAATAGAAAGAATGAAGGCCTCTGACGTCTGACCATGTGATTAACCCTTAGTTGCTGAGGGGACTGCATCTGTGGGCTCTGCATTGAGATAGATACTCAGAGAGCACACCTGTCCTGCTTGTAGAGACAGATCTATTTTTCAGCTGAACTTGCAAATGTTCCAATACCAGAAAGTTAATGATCATGTCTTCCCCTAATCTCACATGATTCAATCTCAAATAAACATCACATTTTAACTGCATTATAGTGTCCTGTGATTTGTGTGAGGGCTGATAGGTTTAACCTCAAGGCCTGGCTAGGTCACAGGATGGGCACCTGTGATTAAGGGCCTGGTAGTACACCTTTAGTTTTTGGATGGTTCCTGGCTTGGAGGTACGAAGAAGAGAAAAAATAGTCAGTAGCGCTACTCTCTATAAAGTGAAAATGTGCAAAATGTGTAAAACTATTTTACACATGCTAGTTAACACTTTATTTTCTGTGTAAGACCCGAGTCTATACATGTGAACAAACACTATCCTTTACAATTGTGTTTTAAAATATCAGGAAATATAAGGAAATTAAATATAGATGATCTTGTATAAAATATACATAGGTTATGGTCCTAAAGAAGTAATGATATATATATATATATATATATATATATATATATATATATATATATATATAGATATATATAAAAATGGGGAATGTGTTGTAGCCCTCTTTTTTCCTATCTAATGTGCCTCTCTCCCCTATAAAGGTTTATTAACAAGAATACCCTTGCATACATTTGTTGGTAACATAGTGGGCAGATTACCAGTTAAACCAGATAAAACCCATTACATCTCTTCCAATCCTTTTCCCACTTGTAATGTGTACTTTTCCATTTTTTCTTTCATATTAAAGTTGAGTATTCTTCTACCAATTGAATGTCATACCAATACCGCTTAGTGATCTCTTTATTCTCCTAAATAAATAGTGGTCACCATTTAGAAATACAGTCCAGGGTGAAGAATGGTGCTCAGTACCTATATGAGCTCTAGGAAGTCTTTCCAAATAGTGTCACGTTATGTCCGGAATGCCTTAAGTAGTCAACTTGTACAGTCCAGGTATCAGGTGTTGGGAGGGGGGTATAGTGCCTAGTGGTACCCCTAGGGTATCCACAGAATGCAGCGCAGTAATTTGACCTCCCCTCTGCATCTATATAAAGGTAGTGTGTCAGAAAGTGGTAACAATCATAAAGGCTACTGCTGTTACCTTTTTGCAGCCCTCTCAGTAGTCTGGCATTCCTGGTGTGCAGAATCCGTTGAGAAGTGAAGACCAAAGAGTATCTGGGTGAAAAGGAGCACAACCACAGCTGGGCAAAAAATGATCATCAAAGGGTAACTCCCATAAAAATCATTTATTTAAGCTCTCATGAATAGTTTTGACAGTCAAAAAATGCACCTACGCATTTTGCGCTCCAGCGTTTTATCAAGGTGTGAGGTATATACTTAAAACTTACATTTTGTGTATGTGTATATATATACACACATACATACATACAGTACATAGCAACAAAGGATGAGTGCACAATTCTTTTTTGACCTAAAAAATACACAATTTAATAAAAATCAGACAGTTACCATGAACATATATGGTTAAACGATTGAAATATGATAAAAAGAGATTGGTGAATGCGGAATCCAAATAGGATGAGGAATGTCCCTTGAGGGTTAATAAAGTCTGTTTATAAGACGTGTGTATCCTGAGGTGTCCTCCTATGGTATCAGTAAGGAGCGGTGAATAACCGGTAAGTGACTCTGAACTTTAGCCCACACACAGAGTTAATCCAGATGAAGATAGTACACTGAGCTCCTAACAGGATGAGCCTCACATATGCTGATTTGGTGAAGCGCCGATTTGCGCACCCGTCAGCTAGGGCTGATTGTCCCGGAGAAAGATAGGCAGTCTGTAGTGGCAATCAAAATGGGGTGTACCTGATGTCATGCACTAGAGAAAGCATCCCTCTGCCGGGGTGTTTCCACACAGCTCCGTGGCGGTAAACCAACCTCCAGTATGTCAAGTCTAGACCTCCAGAGGCAGAAGCGTGGAGTCCACAGATGGAAGCAAATCGGCTACTGCAATCAGAATGGGGGAAGCTCCACAACAGCTCTTTCAGCTTTCTCACACGCAGATAGACAGCACTCAGCTTCTCTGTGTACCGGCACCACACCGGTGCTGCTCCTCAGGGTTTCCTCTCAGCTGCTACACCAACAACTAGCGTGGTGACGCTCCCAACGTCGTTTCGTTGGCTAATACGCCAAGTTCATCAGGGGGTATGCCGAGGGTGGGACTAGATGAATATTTATAGCCTTTATAAGAAATCTGACAGGAGGGTTTAAAACAGCCATAAACAGTGCAACAATGTGTGCTTAAACTGTAACTAGATAATATAAAGGTGCAAGCATGAATTACTGTATACTGTATACTGTATAATTTAAAAATACAGTAAATACAATCTCTCTCTCTCATGCCAAATACTTCATGGCAACTCAACATAGAAGAGAAGTGTCTCCCAGAGATGTCACTGCAGTCTCTCACTGTCTCTATCAGAGTGCTGTGTGTACACCCTCCCCCCGGTGAGCCTCTGACTACACCCTCCCTCCCCCAGTGAGACGCCGAGTACACCCTCTCTCCCTCCCCCAGTGAGACGCCGAGTACACCCTCCCTCCCCCAGTGAGATGCCGAGTACACCCTCCCTCCCCCAGTGAGACGCCGAGTGCACCCTCCCTCCCTCCCCCAGTGAGACGCCGAGTGCACCCTCCCTCCCCCAGTGAGATGCCGAGTACACCCTCCTCCCTTCCCCAGTGAGACGCCGAGTGCACCCTCCCTCCCTCCCCCAGTGAGACGCCGAGTGCACCCTCCCTCCCTCCCCCAGTGAGACGCCGAGTGCACCCTACCTCCCTCCCCCAGTGAGACGCCGAGTGCACCCTCCCCCAGTGAGACGCCGAGTGCACCCTCCCTCCCCCAGTGAGACAACGAGTGCACCCTCCCTCCCTCCCCCAGTGAGATGCCGAGTGCACCCTCCCTCCCCCAGTGAGACGCCGAGTGCACCCTCCCTCCCTCCCCCAGTGAGACGCCGAGTGCACCCTCCCTCCCTCCCCCAGTGAGACGCCGAGTGCACCCTCCCTCTCTCCCCCAGTGAGATGCCGAGTGCACCCTCCCTCCCCCAGTGAGACGCCGAGTGCACCCTCCCTCCCTCCCCTAGTGAGACGCCGAGTGCACCCTCCCTCCCCCAGTGAGATGCCGAGTGCACCCTCCCTCCCCCAGTGAGATGCCGAGTGCATCCTCCCTCCCTCCCCCAGTGACACGCCGAGTGCACCCTCCCTCTCTCCCCCAGTGAGATGCCGAGTGCACCCTCCCTCCCCCAGTGAGATGCCGAGTGCACCTCCCTCCCCCAGTGAGACACCGAGTGCACCCTCCCTCCCCCAGTGAGACGCCGAGTGCACACTCCCTCCTCCAGTGAGACGCCGAGTACACCCTCCCTCCCCCAGTGAGACGCCGAGTGCACCCTCCCTCCCTCCCCCAGTGAGACGCCGAGTGCACCCTCCCTCCCCCAGTGAGATGCCGAGTACACCCTCCCTCCCCCAGTGAGACGCCGAGTGCACCCTCCCTCCCCCAGTGAGACGCCGAGTGCACCCTCCCTCCCCCAGAGAGACGCCGAGTGCACCCTCCCTCCCCCATTGAGACGCCGAGTGCACCGTCCCTCCCCCAGTGAGACGCCGAGTGCACCCTCCCTACCTCCCCCAGTGAGACGCCGAGTGCACCCTCCCTCCCTCCCGCAGTGAGACGCCGAGTGCACCCTCCCTCCCTCCCCCAGTGAGACGCCGAGTGCACCCTCCCTCCCTCCCCCAGTGAGATGCCGAGTGCACCCTCCCTCCCCCAGTGAGACGCCGAGTGCACCCTCCCTCCCCCAGTGAGACGCCGAGTGCACCCTCCCTCCCTCCCCTAGTGAGACGCTGAGTGCACCCTCCCTCCCTCCCCCAGTGAGATGCCGAGTGCACCCTCCCTCCCTCCCCCAGTGAGACGCCGAGTGCACCCTCCCTCCCTCCCCCAGTGAGATGCCGAGTGCACCCTCCCTCCCCCAGTGAGACGCCGAGTGCACCCTCCCTCCCCCAGTGAGACGCCGAGTGCACCCTCCCTCCCTCCCCCAGTGAGACGCCGAGTGCACACTCCCTCCCTCCCCCAGTGAGACGCCGAGTGCCCCTCCCTCCCTCCCCCAGTGAGATGCCGAGTGCATCCTCCCTCCCTCCCCCAGTGAGACGCCGAGTGCACCCTCCCTCCCTCCCCCAGTGAGACGCCGAGTGCACCCTCCCTCCCCCAGTGAGATGCCGAGTGCATCCTCCCTCCCACCCCCAGTGAGACGCCGAGTGCACCCTCCCTCCTCCAGTGAGACGCAGAGTGCACCCTCCCTCCCTCCCCCAGTGAGATGCCGAGTGCACCCTCCCTCCCTCCCCCAGTGAGACGCCGAGTGCACCCTCCCTCCCCCAGTGAGACGCTGAGTGCACCCTCCCTCCCCCAGTGAGACGCCGAGTGCACCCTCCCTCCCCCAGTGAGACGCCAAATGCACCCTCCCTCCCCCAGTGAGACGCCGAGTGCACCCTCCCTCCCCCAGTGAGATGCAGAGTGCATCCTCCCTCCCTCCCCCAGTGAGACGCCGAGTGCACCCTCCCTCTCTCCCCCAGTGAGATGCCGAGTGCACCCTCCCTCCCCCAGTGAGATGCCGAGTGCACCTCCCTCCCCCAGTGAGACGCCAAGTGCACCCTCCCTCCCTCCCCCAGTGAGACGCCGAGTGCACCCTCCCTCCTCCAGTGAGACGCCGAGTGCACCCTCCCTCCCCCAGTGAGATGCCGAGTGCACCCTCCCTCCCTCCCCCAGTGAGACGCCGAGTGCACCCTCCCTCCCTCCTCCAGTGAGACGCCGAGTGCACCCTCCCTCCCTCCCCCAGTGAGACGCCGAGTACACCCTCCCTCCCTCCCCCAGTGAGACGCCGAGTGCACCCTCCCTCCCCCAGTGAGACGCCGAGTGCACCCTCCCTCCCCCAGTGAGATGCAGAGTGCATCCTCCCTCCCTCCCCCAGTGAGACGCCGAGTGCACCCTCCCTCTCTCCCCCAGTGAGATGCCTAGTGCACCCTCCCTCCCCCAGTGAGATGCGAGTGCACCTCCCTCCCCCAGTGAGACGCCGAGTGCACCCTCCCTCCCCCAGTGAGACGCCGAGTGCACCCTCCCTCCTCCAGTGAGATGCCGAGTGCACCCTCCCTCCCCCAGTGAGACGCCGAGTGCACCCTCCCTCCCTCCTCCAGTGAGACACCGAGTGCACCCTCCCTCCCCCAGTGAGACGCCGAGTGCACCCTCCCTCCCTCCCCCAGTGAGACGCCGAGTGCACCCTCCCTCCCTCCCCCAGTGAGACCCCGAGTGCACTCTCCCTCCCTCCCCCAGTGAGACACCGAGTGCAACCTCCCTCCCTCCCCCAGTGAGACGCCGAGTGCAATGTGAGACACCGAGTACACCCTCCCTCCCACAGTGAGACGCCGAGTACACCCTCCCTCCCCCAGTGAGACGCCGAGAACACCCTCCCTCCCCCAGTGAGATGCCGAGTGCACCCTCCCTCCCCCAGTGAGACGCCGAGTGCACCCTCCCTCCCTCCCCCACTGAGACGCCGAGTACACCCTCCCTCCCCCAGTGAGACGCCGAGTACACCCTCCCTCCCCCAATGAGACGCCGAGAACACCCTCCCTCCCCCAGTGAGATGCCGAGTACACCCTCCCTCCCCCAGTGAGACGCCGATTACACCCTCCCTCCCCCAGTGAGATGCCGAGTACACCCTCCCTCCCCCAGTGAGACGCCGAGTGCACCCTCCCTCCCTCCCCCAGTGAGACGCCGAGTACACCCTCCCTCCCTCCCCCAGTGAGACACCGAGTACACCCTCCCTCCCCCAGTGAGATGCCGAGTGCACCCTCCCTCCCTCCCCCAGTGAGATGCCGAGTGCATCCTCGCTCCCTCCCCCAGTGAGACGCCGAGTGCACCCTCCCTCTCTCCCCCAGTGAGATGCCGAGTGCACCCTCCCTCCCCCAGTGAGACGCCGAGTGCACCTCCCTCCCTCCCCCAGTGAGACACCGAGTGCACCCTCCCTCCCTCCCTCCCCCAGTGAGACGCCGAGTGCACCCTCCCTCCCCCAGTGAGACACCGAGTGCACCCTCCCTCCCCCAGTGAGATGCCGAGTGCACCCTCCCTCCTTCCCCCAGTGAAATGCCGAGTGCAACCTCCCTCCCTCCCCCAGTGAGACGCCGAGTGTACCCTCCCTCCCTCCCCCAGTGAGACGCCGAGTGCACCCTCCCTCCCCCAGTGAGACCCCGAGTGCACCCTCCCTCCCTCCCCCAGTGAGACACCGAGTGCACCCTCCCTCCCCCAGTGAGACACCGAGTGCACCCTCCCTCCCTCCCCCAGTGAGACGCCGAGTACACCCTCCCTCCCTCCCCCAGTGAGACACCGAGTACACCCTCCCTCCCCCAGTGAGACGCCGAGAACACCCTCCCTCCCCCAGTGAGATGCCGAATACACCCTCCCTCCCCCATTGAGACGCCGATTACACCCTCCCTCCCCCAGTGAGATGCCGAGTACACCCTCCCTCCCCCAGTGAGACGCCGAGTACACCCTCCCTCCCTCCCCCAGTGAGACGCCGAGAACACCCTCCCTCCCCCAGTGAGACGCCGAGTACACCCTCCCTCCCTCCCCCAGTGAGACGCCGAGTACACCCTCCCTCCCTCCCCCAGTGAGACGCCGAGTACACCCTCCCTCCCCCAGTGAGACGCCGAGTACACCCTCCCTCCACCAGTGAGACGCCGAGTACACCCTCCCTCCCCCAGTGAGACGCCGAGTACACACTCCATCCCTCCACCAGTGAGACGCCAATTGCACCCTCCCTCCCCCAGTGAGACGCCGAGAGCACCCTCCCTCCTTCCCCCAGTGAGACGCTGAGTGCACCCTCCCTCCCTCCCCCAGTGAGATGCCGAGTGCATCTTCCCTCCCTCCCCCAGTGAGACGCCAAGTGCACCCTCCCTCCCCCAGTGAGACGCCGAGTGCACCCTCCCTCCTTCCCCCAGTGAGACGCCGAGTGCACCCTCCCTCTCTCCCCCAGTGAGATGTCGAGTGCACCCTCCCTCCCCCAGTGAGATGCCGAGTGCACCTCCCTCCCTCCCCCAGTGAGACACCGAGTGCACCCTCCCTCCCTCCCCCAGTGAGACGCTGAGTGCACCCTCCCTCCCCCAGTGAGACGCCGAGTGCACCCTCCCTCCCTCCCCCAGTGAGACGCCGAGTGCACCCTCCCTCTCTCCCCCAGTGAGACGCCGAGTGCACCCTCCCTCCCCCAGTGAGACTCCGAGTGCACCCTCCCTCCCTCCCCCAGTGAGACGGCGAGTGTACCCTCCCTCCCTCCCCCAGTGAGACGCCGAGTGCACCCTCCCTCCCTCCCCCAGTGAGACACCGAGTGCACCCTCCCTCCCTCCCCCAGTGAGACGCTGAGTGCACCCTCCGTCCCCCAGTGAGATGCCGAGTGCACCCTCCCTCCCTCCCCCAGTGAGACGCTGAGTGCACCCTCCCTCCCCCAGTGAGATGCCGAGTGCACCCTCCCTCTCTCCCCCAGTGAGATGCCGAGTGCACCCTCCCCCAGTGAGACGCTGAGTGCACCCTCCCTCCGCAAGTGAGACGCCGAGTGCACCCTCCCTCCCCCAGTGAGACGCCGAGTGCATCCTCCCTCCCCCAGTGAGACACCGAGTGCACCCTCCCTCCCTCCCCCAGTGAGACGCCGAGTACACCCCCCCTCCCTCAGTGAGACGCCGAGTACACCCTCCCTCCCTCCCCCATTGAGATGCGGAGTACTCCCTCCATCCCTCCCCCAGTGAGACGCCGAGTACACCCTCCCTCCCCCAGTGAGACGCAGAGTACACCCTCCCTCCCCGAGTGAGAAGCCGAGTACACCCTCCCTCCCCCAGTGAGACGCCGAGTGCACCCTCCCTCCCCCAGTGAGACGCCGAGTGCACCCTCCCTCCCTCCCCCAGTGAGACGCCAAGTGCATCCTCCCTCCCCCAGTGAGATGCCGAGTGCATCCTCCCTCCCTCCCCCAGTGAGACACCGAGTGCACCCTCCCTCCCTCCCCCAGTGAGATGCCGAGTGCATCCTCCCTCCCTCCCCCAGTGAGACGCCGAGTGCACCCTCCCTCTCTCCCCCAGTGAGATGCCGAGTGCACCCTCCCTCACCCAGTGAGATGCCGAGTGCACCTCCCTCCCACAGTGAGACACCGAGTGCACCCTCCCTCCCTCCCCCAGTGAGACGCCGAGTGCACCCTCACTCCCCCAGTGAGACGCTGAGTGCACACTCCCTCCCTCCCCCAGTGAGACGCCGAGTGCACCCTCCCCCCCTCCCCCAGTGAGATGCCGAATGCACCCTCCCTCCCCCAGTGAGATGCCGAGTGCACCCTCCCTCCCTCCCCCAGTAAGACGCCGAGTGCACCCTCCCTCCCCCAGTTAGACGCTGAGTGCACCCTCCCTCCCCCAGTGAGACGCCGAGTGCACCCTCCCTCTCTCCCCCAGTGAGATGCCGAGTGCACCCTCCCCCAGTGAGACGCCGAGAACACCCTCCCTCCCCCAGTGAGACGCCGAGTACACCCTCCCTCCTTCCCCCAGTGAGACGCCGAGTACACCCTCCCTCCCCCAGTGAGACGCAGAGTACACCCTCCCTCCCCCAGTGAGATGCCGAGTACACCCTCCCTCCCCCAGTGAGACGCCGAGTACACCCTCCCTCCCCCAGTGAGACGCCGAGTACACCCTCCATCCCTCCCCCAGTGAGACGCCGAGTGCACCCTCCCTCCCCCAGTGAGACGCCGAGTGCACCCTCCCTCCCTCTCCCATTGAGACGCGGAGTACTCCCTCCATCCCTCCCCCAGTGAGACGCCGAGTACACCCTCCCTCCCCCAGTGAGACGCCGAGTACACCCTCCCTCTCTCCCCCAGTGAGACGCCGAGTACACCCTCCCTCCCCGAGTGAGACGCCGAGTACACCCTCCCTCCCCCAGTGAGACGCCGAGTACACCCTCCCTCCCCCAGTGAGACGCCGAGTACACCCTACATCCCTCCTCCAGTGAGATGCCGAGTGCACCCTCCCTCCTTCAGTGAGATGCCGAGTGCACCCTCCCTCTCTCCCCGAGTGAGATGCCGAGTGCACACTCCCCCAGTGAGACGCTGAGTGCACCCTCCCTCCGCAAGTGAGACGCCGAGTGCACCCTCCCTCCCCCAGTGAGACGCCGAGTGCATCCTCCCTCCCCCAGTGAGACGCCGAGTGCACCCTCCCTCCCTCCCCCAGTGAGACGCCGAGTGCACCCCCCCTCCCTCAGTGAGATGCCGAGTACACCCTCCCTCCCTCCCCCATTGAGATGCGGAGTACTCCCTCCATCCCTCCCCCAGTGAGACGCCGAGTACACCCTCCCTCCCCCAGTGAGACGCAGAGTACACCCTCCCTCCCCGAGTGAGAAGCCGAGTACACCCTCCCTCCCCCAGTGAGACGCCGAGTGCACCCTCCCTCCCCCAGTGAGACGCCGAGTACACCCTCCATCCCTCCCCCAGTGAGACGCCGAGTGCACCCTCCCTCCCCCAGTGAGACGCCGAGTGCACCCTCCCTCCCTCCCCCAGTGAGACGCCGAGTGCATCCTCCCTCCCCCAGTGAGATGCCGAGTGCATCCTCCCTCCCTCCCCCAGTGAGACACCGAGTGCACCCTCCCTCCCTCCCCCAGTGAGATGCCGAGTGCATCCTCCCTCCCTCCCCCAGTGAGACGCCGAGTGCACCCTCCCTCTCTCCCCCAGTGAGATGTCGAGTGCACCCTCCCTCACCCAGTGAGATGCCGAGTGCACCTCCCTCCCACAGTGAGACACCGAGTGCACCCTCCCTCCCTCCCCCAGTGAGACGCCGAGTGCACCCTCACTCCCCCAGTGAGACGCTGAGTGCACACTCCCTCCCTCCCCCAGTGAGACGCCGAGTGCACCCTCCCTCCCCCAGTGAGATGCCGAATGCACCCTCCCTCCCCCAGTGAGATGCCGAGTGCACCCTCCCTCCCTCCCCCAGTAAGACGCCGGGTGCACCCTCCCTCCCCCAGTTAGACGCTGAGTGCACCCTCCCTCCCCCAGTGAGACGCCGAGTGCACCCTCCCTCTCTCCCCCAGTGAGATGCCGAGTGCACCCTCCCCCAGTGAGACGCCGAGAACACCCTCCCTCCCCCAGTGAGACGCCGAGTACACCCTCCCTCCTTCCCCCAGTGAGACGCCGAGTACACCCTCCCTCCCCCAGTGAGACGCAGAGTACACCCTCCCTCCCCCAGTGAGATGCCGAGTACACCCTCCCTCCCCCAGTGAGACGCCGAGTACACCCTCCCTCCCCCAGTGAGACGCCGAGTACACCCTCCATCCCTCCCCCAGTGAGACGCCGAGTGCACCCTCCCTCCCCCAGTGAGACGCCGAGTGCACCCTCCCTCCCTCTCCCATTGAGACGCGGAGTACTCCCTCCATCCCTCCCCCAGTGAGACGCCGAGTACACCCTCCCTCCCCCAGTGAGACGCCGAGTACACCCTCCCTCTCTCCCCCAGTGAGACGCCGAGTACACCCTCCCTCCCCGAGTGAGACGCTGAGTACACCCTCCCTCCCCCAGTGAGACACCGTGTACACCCTCCCTCCCCCAGTGAGACGCCGAGTACACCCTACATCCCTCCTCCAGTGAGATGCTGAGTGCACCCTCCCTCCCCCAGTGAGACGCCGAGTGCATCCTCCCTCCCTCCCCCAGTGAGATGCCGAGTGCATCCTCCCTCCCCCAGTGAGATGCCGAGTGCACCCTCCCTCTCTCCCCCAGTGAGATGCCGAGTGCACCCTCCCTCCCCCAGTGAGATGCCGAGTGCACCTCCCTCCCACAGTGAGACATGAGTGCACCCTCCCTCCCTCCCCCAGTGAGACGCCGAGTGCCCCATCCCTCCCCCAGTGAGACGCCGAGTGCACCCTCCCTCCCTCCCCCAGTGAGATGCCGAGTGCACCCTCCCTCCCCCAGTGAGACGCCGAGTGCACCCTCCCTCCCTCCCCCAGTGAGACGCCGAGTGCACCCTCCCTCCCCCAGTGAGACGCCGAGTGTACCCTCCCTCCCTCCCCCAGTGAGACGCCGAGTGCACCTTCCCTCCCTCCCCCAGTGAGAACCCGTGTGCACCCTCCCTCCCTCCCCCAGTGAGACACCGAGTGCACCCTCCCTCCCCCAGTGAGACGCCGAGTGCACCCTGCCTCCCTCCCCCAGTGACACGCCGAGTACACCCTCCCTCCCCCAGTGAGACGCCGAGTACACCCTCCCTCCCCCAGTGAGACGCCGTGAACACCCTCCCTCCCCCAGTGAGACGCCGAGTACACCCTCCCTCCCCCAGTGAGACGCCGATTACACCCTCCCTCCCCCAGTGAGATGCCGAGTACACCCTCCCTCCCCCAGTGAGACGCCAAGTACACCCTCCCTCCCCCAGTGAGACGCCGAGTACACCCTCCCTCCCCCAGTGAGGCGCCGAGTACACCCTCCCTCCCCCAGTGAGACGCCGAGTACACCCTTCTTCCCCCAGTGAGATGCCGAGTACACCCTCCCTCCCTCCCCCAGTGAGACGCCGAGTACACCCTCCCTCCCTCCCCCAGTGAGACGCCGAGTGCACCCTCCCTCCCTCCCCCAGTGAGACGCCGAGTGCACCCTCCCTCCCTCCCCCAGTGAGACCCCGAGTGCACCCTCCCTCCCTCCCCCAGTGAGACACTGAGTGCACCCTCCCTCCCTCCCCCAGTGAGACGCCGAGTGCACCCTCCCTGCCTCCCCCAGTGACACGCTGAGTACACCCTCCCTCCCCCAGTGAGACGCCGAGTACACCCTCCCTCCCCCAGTGAGACGCTGAGAACACCCTCCCTCCCCCAGTGAGACGCCGAGTACACCCTCCCTCCCCAGTGAGACGCCGATTACACCCTCCCTCCCTCAGTGAGATGCCGAGTACACCCTCCCTCCCCCAGTGAGACGCCGAGTACACCCTCCCTCCCCCAGTGAGACGCCGAGTACACCCTCCCTCCCCCAGTGAGACGCCGAGAACACCCTCCCTCCCCCAGTGAGACGCCGAGTACACCCTCCCTCCCCCAGTGAGACGCCGAGTACACCCTCCCTCCCTCCCCCAGTGAGACGCCGAGTACACGCTCCCTCCCTCCCCCAGTGAGACGCCGAGTACACCCTCCCTCCCCCAGTGAGACGCCGAGTACACCCTCCCTCCCTCCCCCAGTGAGACGCCGAGTACACACTCCCTCCCCCAGTGAGACGCCGAGTACACCCTCCCTCCCCCAGTGAGATGCCGAGTACACCCTCCATCCCTCCCCCAGTGAGACGCCGAGTGCACCCTCCCTCCCCCAGTGAGACGCCGAGTGCACCCTCCCTCCCTCCCCCAGTAAGATGCCAAGTGCACCCTCCCTCCCTCCCCCAGTGAGATGCCGAGTGCACCCTCCCTCCCTCCCCCAGTGACACGCCGAGTACACCCTCCCTCCCCCAGTGAGACGCCGAGTACACCCTCCCTCCCCCAGTGAGACGCCGTGAACACCCTCCCTCCCCCAGTGAGACGCCGAGTACACCCTCCCTCCCCCAGTGAGACGCCGATTACACCCTCCCTCCCCCAGTGAGATGCCGAGTACACCCTCCCTCCCCCAGTGAGACGCCAAGTACACCCTCCCTCCCCCAGTGAGACGCCGAGTACACCCTCCCTCCCCCAGTGAGGCGCCGAGTACACCCTCCCTCCCCCAGTGAGACGCCGAGTACACCCTTCTTCCCCCAGTGAGATGCCGAGTACACCCTCCCTCCCTCCCCCAGTGAGACGCCGAGTACACCCTCCCTCCCTCCCCCAGTGAGACGCCGAGTGCCCCTCCCTCCCTCCCCCAGTGAGATGCCGAGTGCATCCTCCCTCCCTCCCCCAGTGAGACGCCGAGTGCACCCTCCCTCCCTCCCCCAGTGAGACGCCGAGTGCACCCTCCCTCCCCCAGTGAGATGCCGAGTGCATCCTCCCTCCCACCCCCAGTGAGACGCCGAGTGCACCCTCCCTCCTCCAGTGAGACGCAGAGTACACCCTCCCTCCCTCCCCCAGTGAGACGCCGAGTACACGCTCCCTCCCTCCCCCAGTGAGACGCCGAGTACACCCTCCCTCCCCCAGTGAGACGCCGAGTACACCCTCCCTCCCTCCCCCAGTAAGACGCTGAGTACACCCTCCCTCCCCCAGTGAGATGCCGAGTACACCCTCCATCCCTCCCCCAGTGAGACGCCGAGTGCACCCTCCCTCCCCCAGTGAGACGCCGAGTGCACCCTCCCTCCCTCCCCCAGTAAGATGCCAAGTGCACCCTCCCTCCCTCCCCCAGTGAGATGCCGAGTGCATCCTCCCTCCCTCCCCCAGTGAGACGCCGAGTGCACCCTCCCTCCCTCCCCCAGTGAGATGCCGAGTGCACCCTCCCTCCCCCAGTGAGACGCCGAGTGCACTCTCCCTCTCTCCCCCAGTGAGATGCCGAGTGCACCCTCCCCCAGTGAGACACCGAGTGCACCCTCCCTCCCCCAGTGAGACGCCGAGTGCACCCTCCCTCCCCCAGTGAGACGCCGAGTGCAAAGTGAGATGCCGAGTGCACCCTCCCTCCCCCAGTGAGACGCCGAGTACACCCTCCCTCCCCCAGTGAGACGCCGAGTGCACCCTCCCTCCCTCCCCCACTGAGACGCCGAGTACACCCTCCCTCCCCCAGTGAGACACCGAGTACACCCTCCCTCCCTCCCCCAGTGAGACGCCGAGTGCACCCTCCCTCCCCCAGTGAGACGCCGAGTACACCCTCCCTCCCCCAGTGAGACGCCGAGTACACCCTCCCTCCCCCAGTGAGATGCCGAGTACATGAGTGAGACGCCGAGTACACCCTCCCTCCCCCAGTGAGTCGCCGAGTACACCCTCCCTCCCCCAGTGAGACGCCGAGTACACCCTCCCTCCCTCCCCCAGTAAGACGCTGAGTACACCCTCCCTCCCCCAGTGAGATGCCAAGTACACCCTCCCTCCCCCAGTGAGATGCCGAGTACACCCTCCCTCCCCCAGTGAGACGCCGAGTACACCCTCCCTCCCCCAGTGAGACACCGAGTACACCCTCCCTCCGTCCCCCAGTGAGACACCGAGTACACCCTCCCTCCCCCAGTGAGATGCCGAGTACACCCTCCCTCCCCCAGTGAGAGCCGAGTACACCCTCCTTCCCTCCCCCAGTGAGACGCCGAGTACACCCTCCCTCCCCCAGTGAGACGCCGAGTGCACCCTCCCTCCCCCAGTGAGACGCCGAGTGCACCCACCCTCCCCCAGTGAGACGCCGAGTGCACCCTCCCTCCCCCAGTGAGACGCCGAGTACACCCTCCCTCCCCCAGTGAGAGCCGAGTACACCCCCCTCCTCCTCCCGTGAGCCGTGTCCCCGTACCTCCGACAGAGGGCTGGCACCAGCAGCAGGACACAGCTCCGCCGGGAGAGAGAGGGATGTGGGTCGGTCAGGAAATAGGGTTGCAAGACCCTGAGAATGAGACACACAGACTGACACACACACACTGACTGACACACACACACACACACACACACACTGACTAACACACACGCACACAAGGAATTCAGTTACTATAAATATAGAATTGCAAATAGCTAAAACCTGTGTTCTAAGACAAACTTCTTTGTATTTTGATTAATTAAAAATATCACCATTACAATTAAAACTTCTGTGACAAAAGACAAAGAAGTTCCACTTAAAATGCGCATGATCAGCACACACACAACTTTAAAAAAAATAAAAACGGTATTGCACTATGGTTCTTTTATATATTTTTGTATAAAAAAGCTCTCAATAAGAAATAAACCACCTGTGAGTAAAACTGAAACAGAGTACCTAACATTGAAAAAAAAAAACACATAACAAGTGAATGATTCTGAAACAACCATATTTTATATACTTGTAACGGTCAGACACCCACCCACTCTCACATTGGCCCCTGTGGTCTACTAGCCCCCATTACATGTCTGTGTATGTTGTGGTGCACATGCTGGTTTACAGGACTCCTGAGTCTCCCGCTGGGTGTTAGTGGGGATATCAACATGACAGGCGTCTGAGGTAGTGTCTCTGAGTCCTACTCACATTCGATGCAGCGCCTCCACCCCATCAGGATCTCTGCGGCTGCAGGGGGATGTATCTGATGGGGAACTCCTCTGTGGTACCTCCTTCTGCAGAATGACTCCACACTCACACAGAAGGGATGTAGTGAACAAGGGAATGGTTCTAAACAACCATATTTTATATACTTATTGTCATCTGATTAGGCAGACTGCCCCTCATCGCGGTCGTACTTAGCCGCTCATCTTGTTGAGGTACCCCCCTTCCGAAGGTTCCTCCTCTCTCAATAGAGTTGGTTCACCTCTCCCCTAAGGGAGATCACCATCTGTGTCAGGTCCCTGAACACAGTGTGTGTAGTCGGCTTGCACTTGAACCTGACAGCCTTGAACTGCTTCAGACACTCCTTGTTAACACTAGGCTTCAACCTAGACTCAACTCCTAACTTTTGGCAGTGCTCTGTCTCATATAGACTCAGAAAACAGACAAACCTCTGTGTCACTAACAGTGGACACAGAGCATGTTGTAACTTCCCTTGTTACATATGACACCTCACCAGGGTGTGAGGGCAAACCCCCCTGATTGTTGCTGGCAACCCTGCATACTTACTAGTTACAATGGCTCTCTTAGCCCTGCTGGTGCGTATCAATTTATTGTTGCCTGCCCTGCCTGGCAGCACCCATGATAATGGCTCATCAGGGTCGACTAGGTCACGAAATATGGACGACCCTCGAGGAGTAACTACCCCCGTTTGAATATCATGCCACCGTATCCGGAGCTCTTCTAAGCGCTCCTCATCAGAGAACTCTCCTCTGTCCCACCAGTAGTCCACTATTCCATCCCTCCTTAATATGAACCATGTACGGTCCATCCAGGCCTCATACCCCTCAAACATGGGCGCCCACCACCTGGTCTCCTTCTTTTGTACCCGCTCTGTGACTACTACCTTAGGCTCACTTTCCTCTGGTTCTCCCCTTGAAGAAATCCCGGATGTCCCTGTGGACCTAGAATTGGATCCAAGGTGCTTAGGCCTACACCTTACATTAACAGTACTATTACTATCACTAGTACATGCTGACATTTTTCACAATGACATTTCTCTCCCCGATCCCTCGTCAGAGGTGAAACAGTCCCCCCAGTCCAAATTCGAACCAGTTCGTTCATCGGATGTGTCCCGTGACTCCCCAGACAACCCTTGGCTCGACTGGGACCCAGATGAGGAGGTGACAGGGGCAGGGTTTTGAACTAGGGCCGGGGGCTGGGCATAGGGAAAAGCTAGAGGCCGATGCGGGACAACGACCCGCAGCTTCACGATACCGCGGCCGGTACCAGCAGGTTGGGATTCAGGCTCACCCGTCTCCTGATTCCCAGGCTTTCGCAGGGCCTGCCAGCTCTTGCTCTTCGCTGCTCTAGGAATTCATTCATTTTCGTAGAGAGCAGACAGAGTGGCTGGAAGTCAGAAATGGCTTTTATGCCATAGCCGGGATGCCATGTGTGATGGGTGCAATCGACTGCACCCATGTTGCCTTGATCCCGCCTAGTCAGAGTGAGCATGCTTACCGGAATCTAAAACCCTATCATTCCCTCAATGTGCAGGTGGTATGCGATGCCACTATGAAGATTATGAATGTGGTAGCCAGATTCTGTGGTTCCAGCCATGATTCCTCTATCCTAAGAAACTCATCAGTTTTCCATGCCTTTGAAAATTTTGGGCATGGTTGGCTGGTGGGTGAGTACATATTATGAAGTATAAGACTATGAAGTGGTAACATACATATTTTATCATCTTTAATTATTTCACATGTAACATTATGATTAATATGACATGTATAGTGTTTCATATTGTCAAATAACCAAAAACATAGTTACTGAGCATTTTTCTGATTTTATTCATACTAATTTGTGATTATATACATATTTGCTAATATCTACACACACACACACACACACACACACACACACACACACACACACACACACACACACACACACACACACACACACACACACACACACACACACACACACACACACACACACGTGACCATAAATTTAAGTGTTAGGTGAAATATATGATTCGCCATATTTAAAAACAACATTGGTATCATCACATAACGCCATTTTCATTCACTAAACCATGGATGTGTAAGTTAACATTATTGAACTATCTGTTTACTGTTTATAAATGATATATGTGCATGTTTGATGAGCATCTTATATATGGACAATCAAATCGCATGGCATATATGTATTTTTTGAAACGTGTCCCAATTACAGCAAATACATATCTTTAAGAACATGAGTACATTGTATACTGTGTAATAATTATTTTTCACGTTGTATTATAGGTGACTCAGGTTACGGGATACGACCGTGGCTTTTAACATCACTGGCTGTATCGCTCGGCCTGCCAACAAGCCAGACAAGACCCCGGGACTGAGGTGGAAAGGAGTAATACCACACACCTAACAGCAAACAGGGGCACGGCCAGAGTGTGGAAGTAGCGTAGATGGTCCGGGTAAACAAGAATAGAAATGATACCGTACTTGACAGCTCCGGCGAAGAAGGGTAAAGTTCGTAAGCGAATGGTCGTGGATTGGAGAGAGCAGCGTAGTTGAGTGTCCGTAAGCCTGGGTCGTGGAGTGGAGAGAGCAGCGTAGTTGAGTGTCCGTAAGCCTGGGTCGTGGAGTGGAGAGAGCAGCGTAGTCGATTGTCCGTGAGCCGTGTCCAGGGGTTGTAGAAGTCTGCAGCGTAGAAAGTCCAAAGCGAAGTCCAAAGGGTTCCAGAGAGCAGTGTAATAGAGTCCAAAGCAAAAGGTCAAATCCAGGGAGGTCAGCAGGATTTCCAAGGACAGGAATGGACACTGTAAGACAAGAGAGGCCAGGCAACAGCAGACAGCACCAAGGTACAGAAGCTATGCAGAGCAAAGAGGAAATAGTGAAGGGAGACTAAATAGGGTGCTGGGACCAATCAGGGGAAGGGGAGTGACAGAGGAGCGGCCCGAAGAAGGACCTGATAGGAGAGCAGAGAGTGAGAGTTTGGGACCAATCAGAGTGAGGGGAGGGACTTCGGAGCGGCCCGAGTAAGACCCAGATAGGAAAGATTTACCAGAGGCTTTGGGAGTGGTCTGAGCAAGGGGAGGAGCGGAGGGATGGACAAGGGAAGGAACAGAAAGGGAAGGAGGACCTGGGAGGCGTAGCTGATGGGGCAGGGGCGTGCAAGGTACTTGCGCCGTGTCAGAGGAGGCGGAGAGTGGGAGAGACCTACCGGAGGATTTGGGAGTAGTCTGAGCAAGGGGAGGAGCAAAGGGATGGACAGGGGAAGGGTCAGGTGGAGAAGGGGGAGCTGGGAGGCGGAGCTGACGGGGCAGGGGCAGAGACACGCAAGGTGCGTGCGCCACGTCAGAGGAGGCGGAGTCTGACGCCCGGTGCCAACTAATGGCGACCTGGGTCTGCGAACGCCCGTAGGGGTGACGCGCGCAACCAGGATGTACAGGGGTAATGAAGGTAAGGAGGTGCTGGAAGTGGGTAAACCCACAGCGCAGATCCTTACAGTACCCCCCCCCCCCCCTCGAGGCTCGGACTCCGGATGAACCAACCAAGGTTTGAGGGGAAATTTTTGATGAAAACGTTTAAGTAGTGATGGCGCATGAACATCCGCATGAGAAACCCAAGAACGATCCTGAGGTCCGTATCCCTTCCAGTGGACCAAAAATTGGAGTTTGCCCCTGTAGATGCGAGAGTCCATGATAGACTGGATTTCAAACTCCTGTTATCCATGTACAATGGGGGAAGGAGGCCGAAGAGAGGGATGAGCGAACCGTTTGTCTTGGATAAATGGTTTCAAGAGAGAAACATGGAAGACGGGTGAAATCTTCATAGAGGGAGGCAGTCGAAGTTGATAGGCCACAGGATTAATTTGTCTCAGAATAGAGAAAGGGCCCAGGAACCTGGGAGACAATTTAGGGGTTGGGGCCTTCAATTTGATATTTTTAGAAGAAAGCCAGACCTTCTCTCCAGGAATGAACTTATGACCCTCCTGACGGAGCCTATCTGCTTGTTTTTTCTGCCTTAGCACGGATTTTCCCCCCCCCCCAATTTTTTCCCTTTATTGAAGACATATATAAAGAATACAAACAGTGGTTACAATCAGATCAGGACCAAGACACCGTGCGTCGGAGTCATTGGCACATGACTGTTGAGTATATCAAATGTCTCAATAAAAACCTTTTCCTGGTTATATAGTAGAAAAAGAGGGGGGGACAGAGGGTGGGATGATAGGTGGGGACGACAAGAGAGGGGGAAGAGGGGGAGGGGGGGGGATGAAGGGTTGGGGGGTCTCTCCGATCATTCCCAAGTTATGGTTTTTTGGTTGTTGGCTAGGGCCTATGGCGGGAGTGGGGCTCCTGAATAGGGTCAGGGTTCCCAGGTGTTGTGGAATTGGGGCATTTTTTGTTTCAGCATAGCTGTGAGTCGTTCCATATTCATAACCATGTTTATCCTATTCACTACTATCCTCCTTGAGGGTGCCTTTACTTGCTTCCAGGCCGCCGCAACCGAGCATCTCGCCGCTGTTAGTATAGCAGAGGTCAGTCTGGTCGCTGGGGCTGGGAGGTCTTCCATTGGTTTGCCCAGCACGTATGTCAGGGGGTCTAGGGGGAACTCCAGCCCTAGGGTATCGTTCAGAAGTCTTTGGATTCTAGTCCAGAACTTCTGAATCTCCGGACATGACCACCAAATATGGGCCATGTCACCCTTTTGACCACAGCCTCTCCAACACAGATCGTCTGTGCCGGGGAAAATCTGGCTCAGTCTACTCGGGGTCAGGTACCACTGAAATAATATTTTGTAAATGTTTTCTTTTGTGACGGTACAAATTGAAGTTTTGGAAGCTGCTTCCCAGACGTCCTCCCAATCCTCGAGGTCTATAGGTGTGTTGAGATCTGCACACCATTTTTGCATATAGGTATGGGTGGGTGGGGGGAGAGAGGTCTCGGTTATTCTGTAGATTCCAGAAATTAGCCCTTTCTGGTATTCTCTTATTCGACAGAGGGACTCGAATCTGGTCAGTGGGGGGAATTTCAAGGTCGGGGATAGAGCTCCAAGGAAATGCCTTATCTGAAGGAATTTGAATAAGGGGAGATTGGGGGCTGTAAATTTAGTTTTGAGCTCTTGGAAGGACAGAGCTTCGTCATTCTCCAGCAGATCCGCAACCATGCTAATGTCTAGGTCCTGAAATTGACCAAACTGGGTTTGAGAGCGCCCAGGAGGGAATTCTGGGTTCCCGAATATGGGGGTGAGTTGGGAGGGGGATGAAGATAGGCCATATTTCCCTCTGTTCTTGAGCCAAGTGGACCACGTGCATTTAATTGCTCCAAGCTCGAGCTTCTGAGGCCTTTTTACTTTGTACTCTTGGGACCATAATAGTACTGGGAGGGGGATGGGGGATGCGTAGTGTGACTCAATTTCTAGCCAGCAGTTAGAGCTCGGGGGGTTGTTCCAAACCACTGCTTGTCTGAGCTGGGTTGCTTGGTAGTATCTAACCACATCAGGGACCCCTATTCCTCCCCTTGTCTTTGCGGACAGGAGTACCGACCTCGGGACTCTAGGTTTACGTTGTTTCCAAATGAAACGTAGGATATGTGATTGTATGTTTCTTAATTCGGCTAGTGGAACTGGGACTGGGAGTGTTTGGAAATAATACAATAGACGGGGGAGGATATTCATTTTAGTGGAGACAATTCTGCCAAACCAGGAAATCTGGTATGTTTTCCAAGTGTCTAGGTCTCTTTTGATTTGGTCGAATAGGGGGGGGGGGTAGTTCACTTTGTACAGTGAGCTGTAAGAGCTAGAGATTTTTATTCCCAAGTATTTTATGTGGGAGGGGTTCCATTTATATTTGTAATGTGATTGCATAAGTCTCCAAATGGGGTCTGGTAGGGATATGTTCAGCGCTTCGGATTTATCCGTGTTAATCTTATAATCTGAGACCTGGCTGAATTGGTCTAGGAGTTTCTGTAAGTTAGGGAGGGAAATGTGCGGGTAAGCGAGGGTCAGAATGACGTCATCCGCGAAAAGGGATATTTTATAGTTTTTATCAGCTATTGTTATGCCTTTGATGTTTGGGTCGGCTCTAATTTGGGATGCTAACGGTTCAATAGAAATTGCAAAAAGCAGAGGGGAGAGGGGGCAGCCCTGCCTGGTTCCGTTTCTTATTTGGATTGGGTTTGATTGTCCTCCTGGGAGTTTTAGATAGGCGGTGGGGTTCTGGTATAGGGCTCGGACACCCTCGAGGAAGGGGTCTGAGAAGCCAAATTTAATCATTGTCTGGTCGAGGAAGGTCCACTTGATCCGATCGAAAGCTTTCTCGGCATCTAGGCTGAGAATCATGGCCTGGAGTTTATTGAGATGCACGTGGTCAATAATATCAATGATTTTATGGGTGTTGTCAGAACCCTGTCTTCCTGACACAAAACCCACTTGGTCTATATGAATTAGTCTGGGGAGAATAGGATTTAACAACAGACGACAGAAATACACAGTAAAATACTTATATATTCTCTTGAAATAGGGTCACTTAGTTTAACCCTTTGGCCAAAGCGTCACTGTCGTCTGTTGTATACATATGCCACGCTCAATAGCACTCCATTTTGACACATATACATATATATATATTTTGTGGGGGCTCAGGGGTTTCCAAAAAGAGCTTGCTGGGGTTCTGTGTTTTGTTAACCCATTCTCAGCTGTTCCAGCTGATGGAGGTTAGTGGCTCCTCCTTCCCAGGTTTTAAGCCCGCCCCTCCCCACTTCCCTAGTTTGCAAGTTCCTCATTCTGCTGGATATAGACCCACTGTGGTCTTTCTCCCTCCTAATAGAGGTAAATGAGAATTTTAATCCTAATAGAGGTATATTAGTATTTTATCTGGTAGTGTTAGGACTTGCGAACAGGTGTCTGCCTTGACGTGGCTCGCAAGCTTACAACGCTTTGGCCAAAGGGTTAAACTAAGTGACCCTATTTCAGGAGAATATATAAGTATTTTACTGTGTATTTCTGTCATGTTGGATGTAGCATTGGGCTTCTCTGTCGTCTGTTGTATACATATGCCACGCTCAATAGCACTCCATTTTGACACATATACATATATATATTTTGTGGTGGCTCAGGGGTTTCCAAAAAGAGCTTGCTGGGGTTCTGTGTTTTGTTAACCCATTCTCAGCTGTTCCAGCTGATGGAGGTTAGTGGCTCCTCCTTCCCAGGTTTTAAGCCCGCCCCTCCCCACTTCCCTAGTTTGCAAGTTCCTCATTCTGCTGGATATAGACCCACTGTGGTCTTTCTCCCTCCTAATAGAGGTAAATGAGAATTTTAATCCCAATAGAGGTATATTAGTATTTTATCTGGTAGTGTTAGGACTTGCGAACAGGTGTCTGCCTTGACATGGCTCGCAAGCTTACAACGCTTTGGCCAAAGGGTTAAAATAAGTGACCCTATTTCAAGAGAATATATAAGTATTTTACTGTGTATTTCTGTCATGTTGGATGTAGCATTGGGCTTCTCTGTCGTCTGTTGTATACATATGCCACGCTCAATAGCACTCCATTTTGACACATATACATATATATATTTTGTGGGGGCTCAGGGGTTTCCAAAAAGAGCTTGCTGGGGTTCTGTGTTTTGAGAATAGGATTTAGCCTGTTTGCGAGGATCTTGCTGAAGAGTTTAAGGTCTGTGTTAAGCAGGGAGATCGGTCTGTAATTACCGCATTGCAGCGGGTCCCTTCCTTCCTTATGAATAATGGCTAAATTGGCAGCTGAAATTGTGCCCGGGATCGGTTCTCCTTCTAGGAAGGAGTTGAACATTTCGATTAGGTAAGGGGACAGGGATGATATGAATATTTTGTAGTAGGTGTTCGTGGAGCCGTCTGGGCCTGGGGTTTTGGCTATTTTGAGGGAGCTTATGGCATGGGCCAGTTCCTCCTGCGAGATTTTGTGGTTCAGGGCTGAGAGCTCCTCGTCAGTGAGGGATGGTAGATTGCATCGCGCTAGGAATTGCGAGGCAATATCTGCGGTGTCTGTATCTAGGTTAGGGGGGTGGAGATTATAAAGGTCTGTGTAGTAGTTACTTACTTCAGTCTGACTTTTTGAGACTCGAAAACTGGATTTCCCAAAACAAACTGGTTTTTTTTTGTAACAATTTCTTTTTATTGGTCACGTTCACATATTAATGTACATACATTGTTGTCATGAGCCCATGACCTTTATCTTAGATACATCATGACCAACATCTTTTTTTTTCTCGTTTTTCTAGTGTGAAGGAAGAGGTGAGAAAGAAAGTAAAGAGCAAGGAAGAGATGTGGAGGGGTAGAGGGCAGGGGGAGGGGGGGGAGGCAGACTAACAAAGGGGAACAGGGGGTGGTAGTGCGGGGCCCCGAGGCCTTTCTAGGATCTACGTCTTGGGTTCCTACCAAATTTGTCTAGTTCGGGGTTTCCTCCGCTTATCATTCTTAGAGCTTATCTCTCTATCCATGGGTCCCAGGTATTTTGGTATTGAGGCATCTTTTTCTGGAGCATGGCAGTCAGCTTCTCCATAGACATCACCTCCTCTATTCTCCTGATCACTGAGGTTCTCGAGGGGGCCCTGATTTGTTTCCAGGCTGCTGCTATAGAACACCTGGCTGCCGTTAGTATGGCCATGATGAGCCTGGACATTGGGGAGGGGATATCTTCTATTGGTTTGTTCAGCACCAGAGTCAGTGAATCGAGGGGTAGGGAAAGTCCTGTCACTCCAAAAATAAGCGCCTGGATCATGGTCCAGAACCTTTGTATCTCCGGGCATGACCACCAAATGTGGGCCATGTCCCCCTTTTCACCACATCCCCGCCAGCAAAGATCTAGCATGCCGGGGTAGATTTGGCTCAGTCTAACTGGAGTCAGGTACCACTGATACATAATTTTATAGATGTTTTCTTTTGTTATTGTACAGATTGAGGTTTTTGTTGCTTGCTCCCAGATCCCTGCCCAGTCTTCTCTATCTATTTGGAGGTGGAGGTCTTCTGACCATTTTTGCATATACCTATGGTCTGGGTCTTGGGATGTAATCTCCAGACCTTTGTAAATCTCTGATATCAGTCCCCTTTGATATGTGGTCTTATTGCAGAGAGATTCAAATCTGGTGAGTGGAGGGAATTTGGCTGTTGGGGCCAGTGCCAGTAGAAAGTGGCGAACCTGGAGGTATTTAAATAGGTGGAGGTCTTCTATCTGATATTTGCATTTTAGCTCTTGATAGGTCAATATCCTCTCTTTCTGCAGCAGATCAGCTACCAGCTTAATATTGTGACCCTGAAATTGGTCAAATTGTCTTGGGGAACACCCTGGAGGGAAGTTGGGGTTCCCGAAGAGTGGTGTGAGCTGGGAGGGGGATGCTAGCAGACCGTACTTCCCTTTGCTTTTAAGCCATACATTCCACGTGCATCTCATTGCTCCTAGTTCATACCTCTGTGAACCCATCCCGCTATTGTTCGGGGACCACATTGCCACCTGAAGGGGGTTGTGACGCGCATAGTGGGTCTCTATTTCAAGCCAAGAAGCCATGGCCGGGTCGCAATTCCAAACTACAGCCTGCTTCAATTGCGTCGCTTGGTAATATTTAACTATGTCGGGGACACCCAGACCTCCTCTCTCTTTTGGCGAGAGCATCACTGTTCTGGGGATTCTAGGTTTTTTGTCGTTCCAGATAAATTGGGAAAATTGGGATTGGACGTTTTTTAACACTGCTTGTGGGATAGGGATTGGGAGCGTTTGGAAATAATAAAGTAGTCTTGGAAGGATATTTATTTTTAATGAGACTATCCTCCCAAACCACGATATCTGATACTTTTCCCATGCTTCTAGATCTTTTTTGATTTGATCGAATAGGGGGGGGTAATTATATTGATAGAGTGTATTATAGGAGTTGGATATTTTAACTCCCAGATATTTTATACAGGTATTACTCCATTTATACTTGTAGTTGGCTTGAATTAGTTTCCATGTTTGATCAGATAGGGACAAATTTAGGGCCTCTGACTTGTCCATGTTTACTTTGTAGTCAGAGACTGTTCCGAATTGGGTTAGGGCTCTTTGGAGATTAGGAAGGGAGACAAGGGGGTCTACAAGTGTCAAAATCACGTCATCCGCAAACAGGGAGATTTTATGCTCCCTGTCTGCTATTGGGATTCCTTTTATACTTTTTTCGTCCCTAATTGTGGCTGCGAGGGGCTCAATGGTTAGGGCGAATAAGAGAGGTGATAATGGACAGCCCTGTCTAGTCCCATTCCTGATTTGTATTGGGTCTGTGAGGCCCCCTGGAAGTTTTACGTGAGCCGTGGGGTTTTGGTAGAGGGCTCCAGACTCCAGACTTTTCGGCATCCAGACTCAGAATCATTGCTTTGGAGCCTGTGAGATGCACGTGGTCAATTATATCCACAATTTTGCGGGTATTGTCGGAGGCCTGTCTTCCCGACACAAAACCAACTTGATCAACGTGTATAAGTCTAGGGAGAATTGGGTTTAACCTGTTTGCTAAGATCTTGCTGTAGATCTTGAGGTCTGTATTTAGTAGGGAGATGGGCCTATAATTCCCTCAAAGGAGCGGGTCTCTACCCTCCTTGTGAATTATAGCTAGGTTAGCAGCTGTAATTGTTGCGGGGATTGGTTCACCCTGGAGAAAGGAATTAAACATTTTGAGTAGGTGAGGTGAGAGGATGGACCTGAACACTTTGTAATAGGAGTTAGAAAAGCCATCTGGGCCTGGGGCTTTGGATAGTTTCAGAGAGCTTATGGCTTGTTTTAATTCCTCCTGTGTTATCTTTTTATTGAGTGTCTTTATTTCCTCATTGGACAGTGTTGGAAGGGAACATTTCTCCAGATAATGGGAGATTGCGTCAAGACTGACCTGGTCTTGCCCCGGGGGGTGTAGGTTATATAGATCGGAGTAGAAATCCGCAAATTCCTGCGCTATTTATTTTTCGATGTATGTAACCTGTCCCTTTTTGGTCTTAATACGGGTTATCTGGGACTTAACTCTAGTTCCCCTAAGTTTGGCGGCCAGCAGTCTATCTGCCTTGTTGCCCTTGTCGAAGTATTTTTGTTTAGTCCACCTGAGTGCCTTTTCAACATCTTCCAACTGGGACTGTTTGAGGGCCGACCTAACTAGGTTTAGTTGTTTAAATATTTTTTTTGACATTGTGGCTTTGTGTTGTTGTTCAAGGTGAGCAATTTTGTCTGTTAGTTCTTTTTGGAGTTTTTTTTATTTTTTTATATGAGGCTAAAGAAATTAAATCTCCTCTAATTGTGGCTTTATGGGTCTCCCAGAGCATGGCTGGGGTGGAGGCAGACCCCGTATTCTGCTGGAAGTATAATGAGATTTTCTGTCGGATAGTTGTCTCCGTGTCTGGGTAGTTTAGCATGGAGTCATTTAACTTCCATTTGTATTGCGTATTTTTAACAAAGGGTAGGGATAGGGTGAGATCTATGGGTGCGTGGTCAGACCAGGTGATTGAGCCTATACTTGACTGGGCAGAGGCCTGGAAAACATTTTTTGTACCTAAAAAATAATCGATCCTCGAGTAAGACTGATGAGGGGAGGAGAAAAAGGTATAGTCCTTTTGACTCTGGTGCTGGACCCTCCAGATATCCACTAAAGCGAATTCCTCCATAATGTCCCTAAATGTCTTGGCTTTTTTTTGGGACTGTGAGATATATGTGGCATGGGGGGGTGGAGTGTTGACGGTAGTAGGGCTTGACTTGTCTTGAGTGTGGGAGGCCACCATATTAAAGTCTCCGCCTATGATCAGAGATCCGAGAGATTGTTGTTCCAGTGACTCAAGAAGTTTCCTGAGGAAGGGAATTTGATTTTCATTAGGGGTATAGATATTGACCAATGTGATTGGTGTGCCTGCTAGTGTCCCTTGAACTATTAAAAATCGGCCGTCTGGGTCTGATTGAGTCTTGGTAAGCGCAAAGGGGGTCCCTGCTCTAATAAGAATGGCTACTCCTCGTTTTTTACTTGGGGACGAGGCAAAATATGCCTGGGGAAATACACTTTTAAATGTGTTGGGGGGGGTCGGGGAGTTAAAATGGGTCTCCTGAATCAGAATTACATCCCCTTTGGAGTTTTTCAAATCCCTTAGGACTAGCTTCCTTTTCCTCGGGGAGTTGAGGCCCTTGGCATTAATTGATATCAGTTTAATGGAGGACATTATTTTTGTTTGTTTTCTTTCGGGGCTTTAGGCTCCGAAACTCTTGGAATTCCCATGTCAAGAGTTTTGTCTTGGGTCTTAATTCACCTAGCCAGGGTAGGTGTGATCGGGGTGCTTCAGTAGGCCTCAAAGGGGGGGGAGAGGGGAGCGACACATTGGGTTGCCTGGACCTGTCTAGAGGTGGAGGGGATACTTCAGTGGGCCTCGGGTGTGGGGGGGGGCTTGGACACAGCAGGATAGGTACTGGAGGGTGGGGGGAGGGATAGAAGGCCTGACGGGACAGGGTCGTCAGGAAGGAATAGAGTGAGAAGAGGTCCGCGAGGGGTCCTCTGTATTTGCTACCGGTATTATTAACCGGCATTTGGGCTTAAGGCCCGTTTGGAGAAATCCGTTAACCCCTTAACTGGGGAGCAAACAAGCCGAGAGTGCAGACTCAGCTGAACTATTATACATGATACCCTATCCTGTTTGTACTTAGTAGGTCAGGATCTTTGAGGGCAACCATATTTTGGTGATGCTTAACCGGGGATTTTTAACTGGAGAGCATGTGGGGGAGGGGGGGGAGGGGAAGGGGATTAATTGGGGGGGGGAGGTTTTGGGGAGGACAGGGGGGGTGGGGAGAGGGGGGGGGGGGGTTGGGGGGTGGGAAGGGGGGGGGTTGGGGGGTGGGAAGGGGGGGGGAGAGGGTTGGGAGGGGAGGGAGGGGGGGGTGAGGGGGGGGGAGAGGGTTGGGGGGGTGGGGGTGGGGGAAGAGGGTGGTGGTGGGGGGAGAGGGTTGGGAGGGGAGGGAGGGGGGGGTGAGGGAGGGGGGGGTGGGGGTGGGGGGGGGAGAGGGGGGGGAGATGGGGGGGGGGTGGGGGGGAAGAAGGGGGGAGGGAGGTGGTGGGGGGGGAAAGGGGAACACATTGCTCTGCTTTTTACATTTGGGACGGACATTTTTATCAAACAGTGCTAGTATATGCAGGAAGTGGTACATTTACATGGTTAATCTTCAAGGACGTGTGCCTTGGCATGGTCTGTATCCAGCAGACATGCTTGGCGGGTATTGTATATATCCACGTCTGAGGGTATATTATCACAGTTGACATTCAGTTCAGGCCTGGAATATTTCCAACGCCTCAGAAGTACACAGTTTGTCTTGGAGAACCTTGGGGGGGGGGTGGGTTGGGGGGGAGGAGAGAGGGGGTGGGGAGGGGTGGGGGGTGGGGGGGGGAGGGGGGGGAAGGGGTGGGGGGGGAAGGAGGGGGAGAGGGGAGGCATGTTGCTCTACTGTTTACATTTGAAACGAACATTTTTATCAGACAGTGCAAGTATATGCATAAAGTGGTAAATTTACACAGTTAACGTTCAAGGACGTGTGCTTTAGCATGATCTGTATCCAGCGGATATACCTGGCAAGTATCGTATATATCCATGTGGGGAGGAAAGGGGAGGAGGTGGGGGGGGGGGGAGAAGGGGCAGGGGAGGTGGGGGGGGGGGTGGGGGGGGGTAATGGGGGAGGGGGGTGTGGGAGGGGAGGGGGGAGAGGTGAACATGTTGTTCTAGTTTTTACATTTTGAAGCAGACATATTTATCCAACAGTTCAGCTATATGCATAAGGTGGTACATTTGCGTAGTTAACATTCATGGACGTGTGTTTTAGTACAGTCTGTATCCAGCAGGCCTGCTTGGCAAGTATTATGTGTATCCCCACCTGGGGATGTATTATCAGCGCTGACATTCAGTTCAGGCTAAAATTTTCTCAGACGACTCAGAAGTACACAGTTTGTCTTGAGCAACCCTGGGGTGAGGGAGGGGGGAGGGGGGCGGGTTGGGGAGAGGAAAGGGGGGAAAGGGAGTGGAGGGGGGGGGGAGTGGACGTTTTAACTTTGTTATGCCCTCTTGGTCTGTTGGCAAATGTGTCCCTTGTTCGATTATTATAGGGGCCAAAGTCAGGCTGTACTCTGGTGAGTCGGCTCAACCCTGAAAGGGACGTGCATTTCTGATTGCCTCTTTGAATGCGAGTACTTGCCGGGGGAGGTAATGGTTTGGCCATGGGAGAGAGGGAGGGGGGGGGGGGGGAAGGGGCGCTCTCTCGGCGGCTGGAGCTGTGCCTTTTTTCCCTTGTCACTCAGTAGTGACATCTGGGACCGTTCTCATGGGGGGGGGCTTTTTGAGGAAGCAGTACTAACTGTTCGGAGTCTTCCGCCATGATGTTGCAGGTTCCACCACCTCCCTCCCCTCACCCCCCAGGCCCCAACCTCCGGAACCATGCTGGTCCCATAACCGTGGGAATCTGAGCCGGGCGGGCCGCCTCCCCAAGAGGAGAAAACTGACTAACAATTAACTGCAAACTTAAACATCTTTGTGGCTGTCCGACCACGAACTTTTATGGAAGCCTCTCCATCTTGGGGCGCCTGGTCGCAGGCTTCTGGGCTCCCTCGATGTTAGGCTGTGCCCTCGGTGGTGGGGGAATTATTCCCGCGTTGTATGCGCTGGGAGATATCGCGGTAGTATAGGCAACGTTGGATCGGGATCGACCTCTCCGCCGGTCCCTTCAGCGTTTGGGCGTCTTGTTGCGTGTTGAGGCGTCTCTTCTTCTCGGCTCGATGTTGCTGTCCTCCTCCTCGCTCTGGGCTGGGGGTTGTTGTTGATCCTGCATCCACGCCGCGGGCGGGGTCAGCCCCAGCGCCCGCGCAAACGGGCCCATGTCCTCAGGAAATCTAATCGTGAGATACTTGCCCTTGCTGTTGCTGGCTGTAAGCTTAAAGGGAAACCCCCAACGATACTTGATCTCGTTATCCCGCAGTAGGGTCGTTAGGGGTTTCATCTCCTTTCTCCGCAGCACGGTTTTACTGGACAGGTCGCTGAAGACTTGCAGCTTTTCGTTGAGGAAGGTGAGTGGTTCTTTTTCTCTGCATGCCTGAAGTATCCTCTCCTTAGCAGAATAGCTATGCAGCCTTACAATTACGTCTCGCCTTCTTCCAGGGTCCTCAGATCTGGGCCCTAAGGCCCTATGGGCTCAGTCTATTTCCAAGTCCTCATCTTTTACTGTGTCACACACAGACTTAAACATGTCCAAAAGGTATGGACGGAGGAGGCCAGGAAGAACTGTCTCAGGGATGTTACGAATACGGAGGTTTTGCCTCCTATCCCTGTTCTCCTGGTCCTCTAATCCGTCTTTGAGCATGGCGATTTCCTCTCTGAGCCTGAAGATCTCGTTCTCCGTTGCTGTCTGGCGTGTGTGGGTCTCCTCCATTTCGCCTTCCAGCGTGGCGGTTTTGTCCGCTAGGCCATTAATCTGCTGCGTGAGATCATGGACCGCGGCTTTTATTTCCATTTGGAGGGATGCGTGCATTTTGGTATGTTGGGCCGCCATCAGCTGCTCCATAAAGGCCCTGGTTAAAGGCTGCTCCTGCGTGGAGGTCTCTTTAGCTTTGGCAGTCTTGCCCTGTGCTGCTTGTTCACCGCGTGCGCCGCCACCATCTTGTGTAGTAGGCTGCTGTTCGGGGCTTGTCTGCTGCGGGGAGAAGTATTTCGTTACTACTTGTGATGCCGGTTTCTTTTGCTGCCTGGACATCCTATCGTTGTTTCCCCCACCAGAGGATATCTTTTTGGTTGGAAATTTTAGGCGGAAGGGTGTTTATTTTAAAGTTTATTCGGGTGAGTCCGCGGAGCTCTCGGGCTGCTACTCCATACTAGGTGACGTCACCGGAAGTCTCCCCCAAAACAAACTGTTTTTAAACACTGACAAGACGGTAACAATGGTATTTGGGACCAAGACTAAATTTGTAAAGCTTCCAGTGACTGAGCTCCTAATTAGAACCAACGCTAAAACCACCCTAACACCTGTCACTAGTTTTAAATACCTGGGCTTATGGTTTGACTCCCACTTAACATTCGGGATGCACATTGATACCCTGACAACCAAGACCTATGCCAAACTAGGGGTACTTTACAGGAACAAATCCTCCCTAAGTCTCCTGGTCAGAAAGCGTATTGCACAGCAGATGCTAATGCCAATTATTGACTATGGAGACATAGTATATGGCTCGGCTCCTCAAACCCACCTTAGCAAACATGACACCCTATACAATTCAATTTGTCGTTTTGTTCTCCAATGCAACTACAACACACATCACTGCGAAATGCTCAAAGAACTAGATTGGTCATCACTAGAGTCTAGGCGCAAAGTTCACCTTTCCTGTCTCACCCTCAAATACTTTCTGGGCAAGCTACCCAGCTACCTGAACAAGCTCCTCACCCCTACCACATGCAGTACCTATCACCTGAGATCAGACTCCAAAAGACTATTCATGGTCCCAAGACTCAACAAAGTATCCGGACGTTCCTCCTTCTCCTTCCGTGCACCCCAAAACTGGAACAACCTACCAGAGGCTCTCATATCCACCACCAGCTTAAGTTCTTTCAAATCTAAGGCTGTCTCACACTTTAATCTGGTCTGTAACTGTTTCATACGCTCATAATATATATTTTCTTTAACTGTGCATGCAATGTCTTGTATATAATGTATACCTTGTTAATTTATGTAACTGTATTTGTAACCATGTATTATTTTGTTTTACTCTGTGCCCAGGACATACTTGAAAACGAGAGGTAACTCTCAATGTATTACTTCCTGGTAAAATATTTTATAAATAAATAAATAAAATAAATAGTTTGCAAATTCCTGGGCGATTTCTTTCTCCACGTAGGTGGTGTGGCCGCTTTTTGTGCGGATCCTTGTGATTTGGGCCTTTGCCTTAATACCTCTCAATTTTGATGCTAGGAGTTTGTCTGCCTTATTGCCCCTATCGTAGAACCTTTGGTTGGTCCATTTGAGCGCTCTCTCTACCTCTTCTAATTGGGATAATTTTAGCTCAGATCTTGTGTTATCAAGTGTTCTGAGTAGTCTTTTGGAGGGGGCCTTTTTGTGTTGTTGTTCGAGGGCTAGTATCTTATCCGTTAGTGCTTTCTGTATTTTTAGCTTGGATTTTTTCTTGTGGGAAGCTAAAGAGATTAAGTCTCCTCTGATTGTAGCTTTGTGGGCTTCCCAAAGCATTAACGGTGCCGAGACTGAGCCTTTATTTAATTCAAAGAATGAGGCTAATTTTCGCTGTATTGACTCCACAATTTGCGGGTCGTTGAAGAGGGAGTCATTAAGTTTCCATTTATACGTGGAACTCTTGACAAAAGGCAGAGAGAGTAAATTCGACTGGGGCGTGGTCAGTCCATGTAATTGGGCCTATATTGAAATGGGAGGCCGTCTAGAGAACGTTTGTGGTTCCTAGCAAATAATCGATCCGAGAGTAGGACTGATGTGGGGCTGAGAAAAACGTGTAGTCCCTCTGGCCTACGTGCTGTGCCCTCCAGATGTCTGTGAGGGAAAAGTTGTGTAAGATCTCTCTGAACTTTTTCGCCTTTTGTTGGGTCTGAGCTGTGTGGGTGGTGGTGGGCATATTAGATTTGTCCTGGTCAGGAGATAGAACCATATTAATGTCCCCGACCAGTAGTAGGGAGGCGAGTGTTGATTGGTCTAGGGAGTCTAGAAGGTCTTTAAAGAAGTGAACTTGGTTTTCGTTGGGGCATATACGTTAATGATGGAGATTGGGGTTCCTGACAGGGAGCCCTGCAGAAGTAGGTATCTTCCCTCTGGGTCTTTAGTTATCTTAATGGGGGCAAAGGGAACAATGTTTTTTATCAGTATAGCGACTCCCCTTTTTTTGATGGGGGATGAGGCATAGTAGGCCTGTGGAAAGGCATGTTTGAACGTGTTAGGGGGGTTGTTTGAGTTAAAGTGGGTTTCTTGAATGCAGATAATGTCGCCCTTGGTTTTTCTAAGTTCCTTTAGTGCTAATCTGCATTTCTTAACTGAGTTGAGGCCTTTAACATTGAGGGAGATAATTTTAATTGACGACATTATTTGAGGGGTTTGTTCCCAGATTTAAGTGGTCTGGGCCCCGTATGTTTCCCATGACGGGGGAGATTTGGTTCCATAAGGGGGGGGAGAGGGGGACCAAGTTTCCTGGTTCATGACTCTTAGTGTTGGAAGAGATCGGGGAGGGGGTGGGGGGGCTGGGACGGGGAGGGGGGGAAGACACACATAGGGAGAAAGAGAAGTGGGCTTTCGGGGAGCCCAATAGTAGATTCCTTTGGCACCGGTGTGACAAAGGAAGGGGGTTCTGAACCCCTGGAGATCCTTCCGGAGCGCCAATCATGAGGCACTGCCAGGCTGGGAGGTCCGACACCCTCCCTAACTAGATTAACTGGGGTATCAGCCTGTGGCCGTGGAGGGGGGGATAACTCGGGAGAACTGCGTATATTCCCAACATTGGGACATCATGGTGTTGGGGGTGGGGGGTAACTCTTGGAGCCTATAGATTTTTGGACCCCTTGGCGTTAGGGTTTGGCGGCGCGGGGGGGTTAGTGCCTGGGGGGGAGGGGTGGGGGGGAGGGCTGTGGGGGGAGGGGGAGGGGGGAGGAGGGGGTGTGTGTGCGGGCCCAGAGGGACTGGTCTTGGCATAGGGGTGATCCCATAGGTTGACCCTCTGTATAGTTGAGGTGGGGAGTAGAAAGTCCCTGGTAGAACATAGGTCTGTAGACGTGGGCTTGGTTTGTCTCGTGGGCCTTGAGTTGTGGGCGGCATGAGTAGTAGGGGGGGTGGGGGAAGATAGGGGAGGAATACGCCGCTGGCACCGGTGGAGCCCATTTTTAACATATTACAACTAGTTTTGGTCTGGTTCAGATGGTTCCAGGAAGAACAAAGATCTACCATACAAATCATGGGTTACCCTGTTTGTCAGGGTGCGGATGTGAAGGGAGGGGGGGGGGTGAGGAGAGGGGGGGGCGGGTGAGGGGAGGGTGAGGGGGGAGAGGGGAGGGGGGGGCATGATGGGGAGAGAGGCGTGATGGGGGGGGGACTCAGGGTGGTCCGGCATTTATGAGCATACAGTACAGATTCATCACATTAGTAGCAGTAAACAATTGCAACATCTTATATACATGACATATTTTCGGCAATTATGGGCATGCAGTACATTTTCATCACATTAGTATTTTGCACCCTATGTTTAGCTGTTGTTCGGTGCGGGTGGCCCCTGGGGGTGTATGGTTCTGCCGTGGCGGGCTTGCGGTGCCCTTGCAGCCACAGTGTGTGAGGGGGGGAGGGGGGAGCGGGGGGGATAGGAGAGGGGAAGGGAGAAGAAAGGGGGGGGGACAGGGGGGGAGAGGGGGGGGCAGGAGGGGAAGGGGGGAGGGAGGGGAGGGGAAGGGGCAGGGGGGAAGGGGAAGGGTGGCGAGAGATCCATGGAACATGACATTTGGCAGATGCAACAGTTTAACTTCATCTAGCTTTAGACTGAGGTTCGGCGCAGGGAACCCCTAGGGGGCTTATTGATCCATGATGGGCTTCTTAGGTTACCCTTAGGTCGGAGTGCACGGGGGGTATGGGGTGTGGGGGGGGGAGGGGGAAGAATATGGCGTTAATTGAGGAGGGGTTCATGTACATCATGAAAAGAATAAAGGGGGGGGTAGGTATTCGTGGGGATTTATCGGTGGGGGAGGTGCAAAACTCTATATTCAGTTTGTAGACCTCCTCGTTCTGGGGGGTGGGGGTCAATCAGGTCGCATAGAGTGGGGGGGACACAGAGAGTACAGCTAGGTTAGCGAAAGTACATCACATTATATATATACATTACATTATATTATCGGATATACACATTACATTTGGTGCGGGCTCAAAGCATGGGGGAGATCGGTAAGTCGGGCAGAGGGGGGCAGGTGGGGTTGGAACGAGGAGGGGCGGGAGGGTAGCTTGGGTTATATGACCTTTCCTCAGGGGCTGTTGGTGGGGGGAGTCAGCCTTCTACCCCAAGTCTCTGGGTTTACGCCGCAGCTTTGAGTTCGAGAGTTCTGGGGGGGTACTTAGTTGCTCTGTCCTGTCTGATGGGGGGTGGGGTGTCAGGCTTCCTGGGAGGGGGGGGGAGGACCTGCGTTTTGGTCAGTTCAGTGTTTCTGGTCCTTTAAGAACCCCCTCCTCCTTTGTGATCGGGAACGTCGATCGGTGTGGAGCGTTAGGCAGCTGACACGTGTTGACTTCGGGCTGTCGTTGCGGAAGGAAGGGGAGTCCCTCGGGTCAGTGTCTCGCCAGCTGGTTCTCGTCCGCGCTGAAGGATGGACGTCAGTTTAGGCGTGGAGGTAGCGGGAGCGGGGGGGCTTGACGGAATAAGGTAAGGAGGGGGGGAAATATGTATTCGGGAGTGGGATCTCTTGCGGGGGAGGGGGAGAGAGAGGAGAGGGGGGGGGGAAGAGGGGAGGGAAGAGGGGAGGGGGAGGCAGAGGGTGGGGGGGTAGGAAGGGGTGGGGGGGGGAGTGGATCCAGCCGGATCGTCTCTTTAGTGGCTCAGGAGCCAGTGTGAGAGAGAGTTAATGGGGGCGAGTGGGTTGTTGGGTATGAGGATGGCCCGGTGGGGGTGCAGAGGTGCTGGGGCTGTTCGGGACACAGCTGTGTGGCGGTAGACTTAGTGGACCCTTTGGTTGGCGAGCCGTTCTGATGCTCATGGAGTTTCCGCGGTGTCAGGTCGTGCCGTCCGGGGGGGCGTTCCTCTCTTTGCGGGGGGGTGATGCTGATGGCTTTTAGGAAGTCGTTGATGTCCTCCGGGTCTGAGATGGTGAAAAATCTTCCATTTCTTGGGACTATCAGTTTAAAGGGGAAGCCGCAACGGTAGGTGACTCCTCGGTCTCGCAGGAGGGTCGTGAGGGGTTTCATATCCATCCTCTTCATGACCGTGGACCTGGATAGATCGCTATATATCTGGACTGTGTGATTGTCTATCTTGACGTCCCCAGCTCTTCTCGCCGCCGCTGAGATCTTTTCTTTCGTGGTGTAGACGTGGAATCTCACGATCACGTCCCTTGAGCGGTTGGGGTCAGGTGATGTTGGACCGAGGGCTCTGTGAGCTCTGTCTTTTGTG
Source organism: Ascaphus truei (assembly GCF_040206685.1). Classification (NCBI taxonomy): domain Eukaryota; kingdom Metazoa; phylum Chordata; class Amphibia; order Anura; family Ascaphidae; genus Ascaphus; species Ascaphus truei. The sequence continues at coordinate 80,139,292 of NC_134490.1, read as the reverse complement.
GAGAGGCTGGATGGCTTCAGGTGGGACTGATTCAGGTATTCCTCTGAATCGTAGGTTCTGCCTACGGTCCCGGTTTTCGTGGTTGTGGCAGGACGGCTTGTAGCCGAGGTCAGGGAACAGTCCACACGTATAGTTTCAGGATAAATAAAAACGTTCAGTGGCTTTATTTCTCCACAGTAACATAACATGCGGGTACACTGTCCCTTTAACAAAATAAATCCTACTCCACTTTGGGAGAAAAACTGACTAATAACACAGCAGACCTATCTAGCAGGCTGGCTGGCTAAACCAGAACCAAACCATAATGGTACTTTAAGCAGTCAGTAAACAGATGAATAATCCTTACTTTAGTTGAAGTAGTCTTTGGTGAAATCTCTCTGGCTCAGGGCTCACGCAGCAGTGTGCTCCTCTCTAAGGCAGCTACTGCCAGTCACATGATCCTTTTTCTACCTTGCTGGCTCTCAGGTGTCAGCTAAAGAGTTCTGATTTCCAAACTTCCACCTGAGTTAACCCTTATGAGTGCTGGATGAAGCACTCAGACATATGTCTCCCAGGCGTAACTGATAGGAGTTGACTTCACTCTGTCACATACCTCCCCTGTTTGTGTGTGGCTAGTGTCCCACACGGCTGAAGCCCGACCCTCCACTCCTTCTCTTGACAAAAAAATCAGCATTTCCATGGTCCTTTCCAGGCCTATGCTGAATATCAAAAGAGAAGGGTTGGAGGGCAATATACCACCTGGTCAACCTTGGATTTGTGTCCTTCATGGTGTTTAACCACTTCAAGGGCGCATGGTCAGTGACCAGGGTGAAGTGTACTCCGGCGACATAATGTCTCAAGGCCTCAATTGCCCATTTTACAGCGAGGCACTCCTTCTCAATAACGGAATACCTCACTTCCCTTGGGAACAGCTTCCGGCTGATGAACAGTATGGGGTGTTCAACACCATCAAATTGCTGAGACAGCACTGCTCCCAGTACTACCTCTGAGGCATCCGTCTGGATGATGAAGGGCTCTTTAAAATCTGGGCTCCAAAGAACGGGGCCCTCTGACAGGCACTTTTTTAGCATGTCAAAGGCGTCTTGGCACTCCCAAGACCATTTAACTTGGGTCGGGGCACTCTTTTTTGTCAGATCTGTTAGGGGTGCAGATATTTCTGAAAAATTAGGGATAAACCGCCGGTAATACCCTGCTAACCCCAAAAGGGAGCGGACCTGTATCTTTGTCTGTAGGGTGGGGACTTCCTTTATGGCAGCCACCTTGCTAGCTAGTGGCCTTACTATCCCTCCCCCAACGGCATAGCCCAAGTACTTTGTAGTGGATTTACCCAGGGCACATTTTTTGGATTTGCAGTGAGCCCTGCTTCTCTTAAGGACGTTAGGACTGCCCTTAACCTTTTTATATGAGACTGCCAGTGTCTGCTATAGATGACAATGTCATCCAAGTAGGCCGCGGCATATGCCCTATGGGGTCATAGTACCTTGTCCATTAACTTTGGAACGTGGCTGGAGCCCCATGTAACCCAAATGGCATAGTGACGAATTGGTATAAACCGAGAGGGGTGGCGAAGGCAGTTTTGCATTTGGATTCTTCCGCTAGAGGTATCTGCCAATATCCTTTCGTGAGATCTAGGGTGGAGATATACTCTGGTTTACCAAGCGAGTCAAGCAATTCATCCACCCTAGGCATTGGATATGCATCAAATCTGGATACAGCATTTACCTTTCGCAGATCCACACAAAACCTCACCTTCCCATCTGGTTTAGGGACCAACACGATAGGGCTACACCATTCGCTGTGGGACTCCTCGATCACGCCCAATTCCAACATGTCTATTATCTCCCTCTCTACCAGGTCTTTTCGGCCCTCTGGCAATCTATAGGGACGGGACCGTACTTTTACGCCAGGTTCTGTCTCAATCCTATGGGACACTAAATCAGTCTGCCCTGGCAGCTCAGAAAAAACATCTGGGAACTGGTCACATACATCAAGTAGGTCTGACCTTTGTTCCGTTGTTAACTGCCCTCCCATGGGAACCTGATGGTCATTGTACGTACTACCCTTTGGAAGCTTTGGACCCAAATCCATCTCTCCTTCCCGAGGGTGGTTTCAGGAGGTTCACGTGGTAGATTTGTTTACCCTTCCTGAACCCTGGTTGAGAGATCTCATAGTTCACCTCCCCGGTGCGGCGGAGAATTTGGAAAGGACCCTGCCACTTCGCAAGGAGTTTACTCTCTGATGTCGGTAGTAGTAGCATCACTTGGTCCCCAGGTTGGAAGACCCTCAAGCGAGCATTTTGGTTGTACTGCCTCTCTTGACGTTCTTGAGCAGATTTGAGGTTTTCCTTAGCAAACCGACCTATCATGTCTAGGCAGTTTCAAATCTATGACATACTGAAGGGTATTCTCGGAGGGGGAGGGCTCCTCCTCCCAGGATTCCTTCAGTAGGTCGAGAATACCCCGAGGTTGGCGTCCATATAGGAGCTCAAACGGGGAGAAGCCTGTGGATGATTGGGGAACTTCTCGTACCGCAAACAACAGGAAAGGGAGAAGTTCATCCCAAGCTCGCTTTTCAGTGTCCACAAACTTCCTAAGCATGGTTTTGAAAGTACGGTTAAACCTCTCTACCAATCCATCAGTCTGAGGATGGTAGACCGAGGTCCGGACGGATTTTACCTCCAATAACTTCAGGACATCCTGCATTAACTTTGCCATGAAATTTGTTCCCTGGTCAGTTAACATTACTTGGGGAAGTCCTACCCTAGAAAACTGTTCTAACAGCCTGTGAGCAACCTGTTTAGCAGTGGCTGATCTCAGAGGGAAGGCCTCAGGATATCTGGTGGCATAATCAACAACAACGAGTATAAATTTATGTCCCTTCGCAGAGGGTTCTAAAGGTCCAACCAGATCTACCCCAATTCTCTCGAATGGGACGGCTACCAAGGGCAGAGGAACCAAGGGAGCCGGCTTCTGTCCTTTTTGGCTAGTTAAATGGCATTCAGGACATGTCTCACATATAGTCACTAGAACATTCAAAGAAGTACATTTAGGGTGCACATCACAATAAACATTTTTAATTTTATCATAGCTTTAGTGAAAAAACCAAGGTGAATAAGTGAAAAATAAAATAATAATAAAATATTAAAACACGTTGAGCTGATGTTAAGGATCCCAAGCAGCAGCACTAATAAATAGCATAATGTTTTGTTCGATTTCAGCTGTATTGCGCCAATCACTGGATAACCTCCTGCCTAATATATTGAATCACAGATGAAAACCCAACTTGCGAGGTGTAATCACAATTAGAAACAGCTAGAGGAGCGCCGACATAGACATAATATATATATAACTGTGTATAGCTACAATAGAAGCCAGCCGTGGGAGCAGGGATTGTATACACAATTAGTTACACAGAAGTGAAGGGAATTCCCTGCAGCTAGTCTAACATATAAACGCTGCTTGCTTGCAAGTAGCAGAGCTCCAACATCGCTCTCAACATGTACTGGGAGTCCCTATAGATAGTGACCGTGTGAGTATATCTATATGAGGTTGCAACATGGGAAGTGTATCAGTACAATCAATGAACACAGGCTAATTAGCCACGTTGGAGGGGATTCCCTAGTCGCTAGACTATCATATGAATGTTGCTTGCTCGCAAGCAACACAGCTCTAACATCGCTGTCAACAGTTACTCAGGGTCCCTGTACTAGTGTCAGAGAGTGTGGATGTTACTTATCTGTGTCGTTACTTCACCCGGCTCCTACACGGTACACAGTACTGTCACGGCGCTCCTGCTAGCTCTCAGCTGCTTGGGATCAGCTGCTCAACGCGACGTGACGTCACCACGCCACAGTGCCCACGCCCTACGCGTTTCTCTCCAGGCGGAGCTTCGTCAGGGGCAGGTGGATGCCGGGACTGAGAGCCTGCCTCCCTTAAATAGTAGTGGGCAGGTGAAGGGAATCAGCTAGTTTAACCCTTTACTGCACAAAGGTAATTAATGCAGAGTATGTACAACGGTTCTCAGATCGCCGATTGGTATGCCACTATTGCTACTATATATAATTATAGATATAACTAGGTGAAATAGGCGTTTAATTACATGACCAAGATGATATATTACAGACCGCAGTAATATAATGACAGTATAATACTGTGACTGGTACCCCATTGTCAAGCAGGTGGACCGCTGCTGGATGGATGGGCTATCGCTCTAATACATAAAACAACACAACACACCATGTGAGTTGGTACCTAGACAGATAATAATTAAATAATAAACGATGATCTATCTATGCTGTGTGGGAAATCTAATCATACTATAGTTAGCACAGTGTTCAGGGGAACTAGACAGAAGAGAGGTAGAAAAAGAGGGGGGGAGAAGAGGAAAGAACTCTATGCAATGTGAGTAAAATATCCAATTCATCCAAAAATATAAAGCACCAGAACAAATCATTTGGGGTAGGCAACTGACTAAATGAAAGGGGTGAACGTAAACCCCTCATTGAGACCCATGGGGTACAAAGTTTTTAAACGGTATATCCATTCAGCCTCTCTTTGCAGAAGTCTACGGTCAATGTCACCTCCTCTGATGGTATTAATGATGCGATCAATCCCTGTGAACTGAAGACAGCTAGGATCCCCATTGTGTCTAAAACATCAATACTCTCAATCTACGTCTAACCTCTGAGTATAGTCAGACTAAGATTACGTTTTTGGATTTAAGTATCACCATTGACCCTTTTCACAGTATTCAGACCACAGTGTTCAGGAAAATCACCTCAACCAATAATTTACTATTGGCTCAAAGTCAACATCCTGTCTCTCTAATTCGTGGCATACCAACAGGGCAATATTTGCGCTTAAGGCTCAATTGCTCTAGCCTTCAGGAATTCAAAGTACAAGCAAAAGATCTCCAAAACAGATTCCTTGATAGGGGCTACTCCACAAAAAACTTACAAAAGGCATACAACAGGGCACTTTTAAGTAATAGAGACACCCTCCTCGGTCCTAATGTGAAAGCAACAGATAAAGTAATAAGGTGCATTGGTACCTACAGCCAAAGATGGCATGAGGTTAAACAGATATTCTCCAAACACTGGCACATTTTGAAATCTGATAGCGATCTATCCTCTGTACTAAATGACACTCCTAGCATTACAAGTAGGAGATCCAAAAATTTGAAGGATGACTTAGTACATAGTCATCATCATAATATACCCCCCAAAACATGGTTACCAAATCCACCGAAAGACTGCTTCCGCTGTGGCAGCTGTAAGGCGTGCCAATACATACATACCACGAAAACATTTGACAGTCATGACAAGAGCAAGCAATTCGAAATAAGACACTTTGTGAATTGTAAAAGCTTTAATGTCATTTATTTGATCCACTGTAAGTGTGGATATAGATATGTAGGCAAAACCATACGCGAGCTGCGCAGACGTGTTTTAGAACATATCAACTCAGTTGTTAACAAAGCTGATACACCAGTAGCACGCCATGTTAATTTTAGACACAATGGGGATCCTAGGTGTCTTCAGTTCACAGGGATTGATCGCATCATTAATACCATCAGAGGAGGTGACATTGACCGTAGACTTCTGCAAAGAGAGGCTGAATGGATATACCGTTTAAAAACTTTGTACCCCATGGGTCTCAATGAGGGGTTTACGTTCACCCCTTTCATTTAGTCAGTTGCCTACCCCAAATGATTTGTTCTGGTGCTTATATTTTTGGATGAATTGGATATTTTACTCACATTGCATAGAGTTCTTTCCTCTTCTCCCCCCCCTCTTTTTCTACCTCTCTTCTGTCTAGTTCCCCTGAACACTGTGCTAACTATAGTATGATTAGATTTCCCACACAGCATAGATAGATCATCGTTTATTATTTAATTATTATCTGTCTAGGTACCAACTCACATGGTGTGTTGTGTTGTTTTATGTATTAGAGCGATAGCCCATCCATCCAGCAGCGGTCCACCTGCTTGACAATGGGGTACCAGTCACAGTATTATACTGTCATTATATTACTGCGGTCTGTAATATATCATCTTGGTCATGTAATTAAACGCCTATTTCACCTAGTTATATCTATAATTATATATAGTAGCAATAGTGGCATACCAATCGGCGATCTGAGAACCGTTGTACATACTCTGCATTAATTACCTTTGTGCAGTAAAGGGTTAAACTAGCTGATTCCCTTCACCTGCCCACTACTATTTAAGGGAGGCAGGCTCTCAGTCCCGGCATCCACCTGCCCCTGACGAAGCTCCGCCTGGAGAGAAACGCGTAGGGCATGGGCACTGTGGCGTGGTGACGTCACGTCGCATTGAGCAGCTGATCCCAAGCAGCTGAGAGCTAGCAGGAGCGCCGTGACAGTACTGTGTACCGTGTAGGAGCCGGGTGAAGTAACGACACAGATAAGAAACATCCACACTCTCTGACACTAGTACATGGACCCTGAGTAACTGTTGACAGCGATGTTAGAGCTGTGTTGCTTGCGAGCAAGTAACATTCATATGATAGTCTAGCGACTAGGGAATCCCCTCCAACGTGGCTAATTAGCCTGTGTTCATTGATTGTACTGATACACTTCCCATGTTGCAACCTCATATAGATATACTCACACGGTCACTATCTATAGGGACTCCCAGTACATGTTGAGAGCGATGTTGGAGCTCTGCTACTTGCAAGCAAGCAGCGTTTATATGTTAGACTAGCTGCAGGGAATTCCCTTCACTTCTGTGTAACTAATTGTGTATACAATCCCTGCTCCCACGGCTGGCTTCTATTGTAGCTATACACAGTTATATATATATTATGTCTATGTCGGCGCTCCTCTAGCTGTTTCTAATTGTGATTACACCTCGCAAGTTGGGTTTTCATCTGTGATTCAATATATTAGGCAGGAGGTTATCCAGTGATTGGCGCAATACAGCTGAAATCGAACAAAACATTATGCTATTTATTAGTGCTGCTGCTTGGGATCCTTAACATCAGCTCAACGTGTTTTAATATTTTATTATTATTTTATTTTTCACTTATTCACCTTGGTTTTTTCACTAAAGCTATGATAAAATTAAAAATGTTTATTGTGATGTGCACCCTAAATGTACTTCTTTGAATGTTCTAGTGACTATATCACATGATCATTCAACTGTTAAAACGATTAACCTCTGTACATAGGTAGCACTCATTTGTGTTATTTCACACTTGAAAAGTACAAATATTTAATATTGTTAAATCTACAGTGAGCAGTGTGAAACATTGTGTGTCTTACATGTCTCACATAGTTTCATGATGTCACCATGTATGCCTGGCCAGTAAAACCGGGACGAGATGCGGTCCGTGATCTTATCTCTGCCCAAATGACCACCCCATGGGAGAGTATGGGCTAGGGTGAACACTGTTTTAATTAACCCTTTAGGGACTAGCATCTGTCGAATGACCTCCCCTGTTTGTGTAACCTTATTCACACGATATAGTATGTCATTCAACAGTTCAAAATGTGGAAACACTTTTACACCTTGTTCATCTATTATCTTGTTGTTAACCTGTACCACCTTCTCATATTGTCTAGCCAGAGCTGGGTCCTCCCTCTGCCTCTGACGGAAGTCAGGAAGATCCAGGTCTGGCAACACTCCCGTATCTATCTGTTCCCCACCCTGGTCATCCCCGGCCATGACCTGCAGTCCTTTGGGCTGACTAATGTTACCAAAAGTCCCAGCCTTTCTTAACCAGTCCTCTTTTTCCGCACGTCTCTGTTTACATGTCTTTGGGACATGGTGTCTACGGGGGAAAATCTCTAGGGAAAAAGGGAACAAGTCTCCGTGCTTCTCCGGTACCAGAGAAGTAGGCTCCGTAGGAGTAGGGGCCAACAATGTTTCGAGGTAGGGCCAGTCTCGGCCAAGTAGAACAGGAGCAAGTAGCCAGGGAGCAACTCCCACTAGTAGGCTAGCCTCTTGATCCTGGATACGTAGTAGAACGTTCGCAGTCGGGTATCTCTTTGTATCCCCATGGATACACTCGATATTCCAAGGAGAGTCATAGGATAGTCTGTTGCTTGGAATTAGGCCCTCTAGGATCAGGGTTTTTCCAGAGCCCGAGTCCAGCATGGCGTTTACTTTTGTCCCCTCCAGAGATGCTGGGACTAACCACGGATTGTGGTCCCCTCGGAGACAAGCTGTGGCAGTGGTTCTGCCATATGAACAGTCCATCTCCTCATCTCCTGAGTCCGCAAACTCGGTCGTCCGCGGAAGCTCGCGACGGGGCTCGGTGTTTGGACCTCTCCGCTGTTGGATGGGGTCCTCCCTTCTGGTTGGTGGGGTTATCCTCTCCACCGGGTGGGTGACAGGAGTCCAGGTTCTCGGGGAATACTGTGGGTGGCGGCCTCCCTTGAGTGATCCAGTGGCCTCGGACCCAGGATGGGCGTCTCTGCGGGAGTTTGTACCAGGAACCCTTAGAGATGGGAAAGGGTCTTCCGATCGGGTTGACTGGATCTCCCGAGCTGGCGGGTTGTAGACCCCTCGATTGTCTGCTCTCCTGCCTCTAGCATCACCGGAAGGAACTGGTGTTTGCACCGGCCGTTCCCAGCTATCCTGTTGGGTGTCGTCGCCCAGGAAGTTTTCCACCAAGCGGACCGCTGAATCCAGGGAAAATGCAGCGTGTCTTTTTACCCAGGAGCGGGAGGAGGGGGCAAGTATCTGTATGAACTGCTCGAGCACAAACTGATCAAGGATCTCTGCCTTGTCATGTTTTTCCGGTTGTATCCACCTGGTACATAAGTCTACTAAGCGGTGGGCTACGACCCAGGGTCTGTCTCTGTTTGTATATTTGACTGTCCGGAACCGCTGTCGGTAGGTCTCTGGAGTGAGGCCTAGGCGATCCAGAATAGCAGCCTTTAGTTGCTGATAGTCCATGGCCTCGTCCGCTGGAAGAGCCTGGTAGGCTGCCTGAGCTTCCCCTATGAGGAGTGGAGCCAGAGTCGTTACCCAGCGATCAACTGTCCAGCCGTGGGCCGTGGCTACCCTTTCAAAAGTGAGGAGAAATGCCTCTGGGTCTTCGTTTGGCTTCATTTTAGGCATCATCACCGGTGGGTTATTTGGAATCCCTGGTCTGCCTGGGGTTGGGCCTTCGACCAGCAGTTGGAGTAGCTTTTCCTCTCGCCGGGCCTGTTGCTCATCTCGCTGGGCTTGTCGCTCAGCTTGCTGGGCTTGTCGCTCAGCTTGCTGGGCTTGATGTTCTGCTCTCTTGGCCTGCCATTGTATTTTCTGGGCCTGTTGCTCAGCTTGTTTCTCTGCTAGCTGGAGCTGTTGCTCAAGGACCTGAGAAAAAATTTCTCCATTTTTTTTTCTGTGTGGCCCTTCAGATACAGGGGCCGTCCGACATCCCACTTCTGATACCACCTGTGGCAGGACGGCCTGTAGCCGAGGTCAGGGAACAGTCCACACGTATAGTTTCAGGATAAATAAAAACGTTCAGTGGCTTTATTTCTCCACAGTAACATAACATGCGGGTACACTGTCCCTTTAACAAAATAAATCCTGCTCCACTTTGGGAGAAAAACTGACTAATAACACAGCAGACCTATCTAGCAGGCTTGCTGGCAAAACCAGAACCAAACCATAAGGGTACTTTAAGCAGTCAGTAAACAGATGAATAATCATTACTTTAGTTGAAGTAGTCTTTGGTGAAATCCCTCTGGCTCAGGGCTCACGCAGCAGTGTGCTCCTCTCTAAGGCAGCTACTGCCAGTCACATGATCCTTTTTCTACCTTGCTGGCTCTCAGGTGTCAGCTAAAGAGTTCTGATTTCCTAACTTCCACCTGAGTTAACCCTTATGAGTGCTGGATGAAGCACTCAGACATATGTCTCCCAGGCATAACTGATAGGAGTTGACTTCACTCTGTCACAGTGGTCCTCGATGGTGTTTTTGAGGGCAGCAATCTCGTGCCCCATCCGTGACATGTCATCCTCAGTATTTGAGTGGGCTGTCGAGATGTTGTTCACTTGCACTTCAACTGCCTCCGTCCGCGTGGTTAGGGTGCTTAGGTCCGACCTGATGTCTCGTAGGACCATCTCCAAATCTTCTAGGAATCCCCTCCTCATTTTGAGGAGTAGAGCCTCAAAGAATTCTTTGTTGAGCTCCTGTTGGGCCGATACCACTTGACCGAGCAACGCGGTCCCTGCGGCATGCTCGAGTTCCTCGGCGCCATCTTGAGACTCTGAGGACAGCTCCATCAGTCGTTGAGTCGGCTGGAAAAACTTCGATACGGTGTTCTGTGTTTTTTTTGTTGTTTCCCTGCCATGGCCAGGGTCTTAGGAAGGTTGCTGGGTTCTTTTGGGGGGCAAGTGCGTCGTTTGGGGTGCTCTTCTGGTTAGCTTTGCGGGAAGGGTGTCGGGAGCTCTTTGCCTACCCTGCCATTCAGAGTGACATCACCGGAAGTCGTCCTTAGCACGGATTTTTGAAGAACTGCTTGAATCCTCTTCCATGACTCCTGTAAGGAAGATACCCTCTCATCTGCTGCTGGAACTCCGGACCTGGAAGAACGCATGGGAAGACGAGTAGGGTAAAATCCGTAGTTTACAAAAAACGGTGATTCTTGAGTTGATTTGTTTTTGAGAGAGTTGATCGCGAATTCTGCCCAAGGAAGTAACTCAGCCCAATTATCCTGAGAGTCCGAAGAAAAACAACGCAAATACTGTTCAAGGGACTGGTTCATATGTTCAGCCTGCCCATTCGTTTGGAGGTGGTAGCCTGAGGAAAAAAAAGAAGGGCAATGCCCAACCTCTGGGAAAATGCACGCCAGAATTTAGAAACAAATTGAGTACCCCAATCTGAGACAATGGACCACGGGACACCATGAATGCGGAAAATTTCCTTTACAAAAATGTCGGCCAAAGTACTGGAATTGGGTAGACCCTTGAGGGGACAAAAATGACCTTGCTTGGAGAATCTGTCGACAATTACAAGAATAGTAGTCATACCATTAGACGGGGGTAGATCCACGATGAAGTCCATAGAAATGTGACTCCAACGATGGTCCGGAACCGGGAGAGGTTGTAGAAAGCCGGAAGGTTTTTGACGGACAGACTTATTTTGTGCACAGACTGGGCACGAAGAGGTGAAGGCTCTGATGTCCTTTGACATGTTGGGCCACCAGAAGGCTCGACGAATCAAATCATTGGTCTTCTTAAACCCGGGACGGCCAGCAGATCTGGAGGAATGGCCCCATTCCAAAATTTTGAGATGAAAACGTGGAGCTGCGTAAAGACGACCATCGGGACTTCCAGCCCTTCAGGGACCTGTGTTTGAGATTCCAGAATCTTATCTAAAATGTCAAAGGAAGCGGCAGAGATAAACAATTGGGGGGAAGAATATTCTCCGGGATATCTTGTGACTTTTCCTCAGTGATAAACTGGCGGGACAATGCATCCGCCTTGATATTCTTTATCCCAGGAATATAAGAGATGGTGAAGTTAAACCTTGAAAAGAACAGCGCCCAACGAGCTTGACGAGGGCCAAGGCGACGAGCACCTTCAATGTAAGAAAGATTTTTGTGGTCCATCAGGACTGAAATGGGTTCCTTCCAGGAGATGTCTCCACTCTTGTAAAGCCATCTTGATAGCTAACAATTTCCTATTCCCCACGTCGTAATTTCTTTCTGCAGAAGAATTTTTTTTAGAAAAAAACCCACAGGGGTGTAATTTGTCTTCGGGGGTGGTCCTTTCAGAGAGAACCGCGGCAGCTCCTACGTCCGAAGCATCAACTTCCAAAGTAAAGGGGAGGGTGTGGACGGGATGTTGCAGAATAGGAGCCGAGACAAAGGCTTTTTTAAGAGATTCAAAGGCTTGAGTGGCCTCCAAGGGCCATGAAGATGGGTCGGCCCCTTTCTTGGTAAGGGTCGTAATAGGTGCTACAATTAGAAAAGCCAGCAATAAATTTCCTATAATAGTTTGCGAAGCCGAGGAAGTGCTGAATCACTTTTAAGGAGTTAGGTTGAGGCCATTCGAGTACGGAATTGAGCTTCTCTGGATCCATGGTGAAGCCTTGATCCGAGGAAGGTAGTGGAGGATTGGTGAAAGACACACTTCTCCATCTTGGCATAGAGCTTGTTGGCCCGTAAGCGAGAGAGCACCATCTTGGTATGACGAATGTGTTCTTCGAGGGTTTTTGAAAAAATAAGGATATCATCCAAGTAGATAATCACTGTCACTGTTGTTCTTGCCACAAACCAGGACCGGACCGCGGGGCTGAGGTGGGGTTGTATAATCACCGACCTTAGACCGCGCAGACTGATCCGGATTGCGCAGTTCGTAGTCGTTCATAGCAGGGTCGGGACTGGAGAGAGCAGCGTAGTCAGTGGACGAGCCAGGGTCGGGATTGGAGACATCAGGGAGAACGGTATCCAGGTGGAGTTTCTGCAACAGGTAGTCAAGTCGGTTCCGCTTCAGTGTAGAAGCGGCAGGGCGGGAGTGGGTACTGCACGTGCGGCGACCATGGCCCATGGTACCGGTCTCCGGAAGGGATAGGCAGACCGGAGTCGGCACACCGCCAGGCAGAACTGGTAAACTAGTGCTTCAGCGCAAGAGTCCAGAACGAGCCTGTGCAATTAGAGAGAGAGCTACAGACCTCAGGACTAGTAGGCCGGCCTCTGCTAAGGGAAAGGCAGAAGGCCTCAGGAAACAGGGAGCTGAAGTAAACACTGGAACCAGGACACTGCCTCTGCAATGGAGAGGGAGCAGCAGGCCCCAGGAAACAATAGACAGGCCTCTGCTATGGAAGGGCAGCAGGCCTCAGGAAACAGGGAGCTGAAGGAAACGCTGGAGATCCTCCACTTTAGCACAGGAACCAGGACACAGCCTCTGCAATGGAGAGGGAGCAGCAGGCCCCAGGAACCAAGACAGGCCTCTGCTATGGAAGAGCAGCAGGCCTGAGGAAACAGGGAGCTGAAGATCCACTGCTTCAGCACAGGAACCAGGAACATGAACTAGGAACATGGGTCAGGAACAGGAACATGGAAATGTAATGAGAAATAACAAGCCTAGGGTTTGTGGAAAAACACATGTAACATCCAAGAAGGATTATGCTCAGCAGAGAAGCATTGTGGGAAAGCTGTATTTAAAGGTCAGCAAACCTATAGCAAAAGGGGGGTGTGATAGCATTGCTCTAATGACTGAACCCAAGCTGGGGCTGCAGTAATAGCTTGCACAGCTGCAGAATATATCATGGGGAGTGTTCCAGGACTGCACAGGTCTGTAAGGCAAGGTAAGCAGTAAACCGAGGTGTGAATTCCTTACAATCACACAAGAGTTCAAGAGGTCATGAAAAACCTCATTCATAAAGTCTTGGAAGACTGCAAGGGCATTGTACGACCCGAACGGCATCACCAGGTACTCATAATGACCGCTGCGTGTGTTGAACGCGGTCTTCCACTCGTCTCCACTGCGGATGCGAATCAGGTTGTATGCTCCTCGTAGGTCAAGTTTGGAGAAAATGGTCGCGCCTCGCAGCCTATCGAAGAGTTCTGGAATAAGAGGCAAAGGGTAGCGATTTTTGATGGTAATTTTGTTTAGGCCACAGAAATCGATGCACGTGCGAAGCGTCCCATCCTTCTTCTTTACAAAAAAGAATCCTGCTCCAGCGGGAGAACTAGATTTCCGAATTAAGCCCTTTAAAAGATTTTCAGAGATATACTCGGACATGGCCTCAGTCTCAGGTAACGATAACGGATAAGACCTGGCTTTGGGAAATGGGGCACCCGGAATTAAGTCAATCGGGCAGTCAAAAGGGCAATGAGGGGGAAGCTCCTCGGATTTGGCCTTACTGAAGACATCCAGGAACTCCGAATAGACGTCCGGAAGGGTGACGTCCTGTGGGACGAGGTCTCCAAGACGGCCAGTACCGCGGCGGGAGGATCTCCATAGAACAGGAACTTCAGCATTCCAATTGATAATGGGATTGTGTAATTGCAGCCATGGTAGACCCAGGATGATGTGAAACGAAGGAGAGTGTATGACATCAAAGGAAATAATTTCACAATGTCCATCATTCATGGAAAGTTCTAGGGGAAGTGTCTCCAAGGTAATAAAAGCTGGCTGCAGTGGTCGACCATCAATAGCCTCTAATCCGACCGGAAAGGCCTTCTCCCGGAGTGGAATGTTGTGCAGGGTAGCAAACGCCTGATTTATAAAATTCCCTCCGGAACCGGAATCAAGGAAGGCCTGAGCAGGGGTCTGGATGTTGGCGTGCTTTAGGAGGACCGATAATAGAAGACGTTTAGGAAGACACTGTGAGGGAGAGGGGAAGCAGAGATGGTACCCAGTGAGATTCCCCCATACCTCACTGGGCGTTGGCATTTCCCGGCCTCAAAGGACAACGTGCAGGATGTGCCCAGGAGACCCACAATAGAAGCACAGGCCCTCATTTTTCCGATGTAGTCGCTCCGTAGAAGAAAGGTGATGAGTGCCCAGTTGCGTGGGTTCCGGAGCTTCCAATGCGGGCAGTACAGGGAGAGGAGATCTGGAATTAGAAATCAAAGAAATAACAGTACGAGGACGTTGACGTTCAGCCCGCCTCTCCAGAAGTCTTTGATCCACCTGAACGCACAAAGCGATTAAGGCCTGTAGTGAGGATGGCCTCTCACGAGCCGCCAACTCGTCCTTTAAGGTTTCCGAAAGCCCCTGCTAGAAGGTGGCGGAGAGAGCCCCATCGTTCCAATCAGTCTCTGCTGCGATAGTCCGGAACTCCAGAGCGTAACGTGCCACTGATCTCCGACCCTGCGAAATATGGAACAAGGAGGACGCCGCCATATCACTGCGTCCTGGGGTGTCAAAGACAAAACGAAATTCTCTTTTGAAATTAGAAAAGTTGTAAGTGAGTTCAGGTTTCAACTCCCAGATTGGTGAAGCTCAGGCCAGGGCATCCCCGGTGAGAAGGGAATACACATAAGCTACCTTAGTACGATCCGTGGGGAAGCGAGAAGCTGACAGTTCGAATTGTATCTTGCACTGGTTTAAGAAACCGCGGCATGCAAGCGGATCCCCTGCGTATTTACTGGGTGTAGGAATCCGCAACTCCGAGGACCCTGTTCCTTCACAGGATACTATGGAAGAGGAAGTGGGAACATTGCCCTGGGGAATCTGAAGAGAGAGGATATTAACTTGCTGGTTAAGGGAAGAGACTTGGTTATCCAAAAAGTTAAAGTGTTTGAAAATGGTGGTTAAGGTATCTTCCATCTCAGGGGGGCCTGGGTCTGTTGGGCTCTGCATAATGTAACGCTCGGCCTGCACACAAGCCAGACAAGACCCCGGGACTGAGGTGGAAAGGAGTAATACCACACACCTAACAGTAAACGGGGGCACAGCCGGTGTAAGGAATCCACACCTCGGTTTACTGCTTATCTCGCCTTACAGACCTGTGCAGTCCTGGAACACTCCCCATGATATATTCTGCAGCTGTGCAAGCTATTACTGCAGCTCCAGCTTGGGTTCAGTCATTAGAGTAATGCTGTCACACGCTCCTTCTGCTATTGGTTCGCTGACCTTTAAATACAGCTTTCCCACAATGCTTTTCTGCCGAGCATAATCCTTCTTGGATGTTCACTGTGTTTGCCACTACCACCTGTCTTGGCCACCTCGTTGCTGTTGTCATGTCCATGTTCCTTGTTCCAAGTCTATGTTCCTAGTTCCTGGTTCCTGTGCTGAAGCGGTGGATCTCCAGCGTAACTTTAGCTTCCTGTTTCCTGAGGACAGCTGCCCTTCCCATAGCAGAGGCCTGTCTCCGGTTCCTGGGGCCTGCTGCTCTCTCTCCATTGCAGAGGCCGTGTCCTGGTTCCTGTGCTGAAGTGGTGTGCAAGGTACATGCGCCGCGTCAGAGGAGGCAGAGAGTGGGAGAGCCGTACCAGAGGATTTGGGAGTAGACTGAGGAAGGGGAGAAGCAGAGGGATGGACAGGGGAAGGGTCAGGTGGAGAAGAGGGGCCTGGGAGGCGGAGCAGACGGAGCAGGGGCAGAGACACGCTAGGTGCGTGCGCCACGTCAGAGGAGGCGGAGTCATGATGCACGGCGCCAACTAATGGCGACCTGGGTCCACGCGGGCCCGTAGGGGTGACGCGCGCGACCAGGATGTGCGGGGGTAGCCGCCAGTGGTGAGGGACGCCGCCGGGGAGCCCAGACGGCCTGTAATAAAGGTAAGGAGGCGCTGAAAGCGGGCATACCCGCAGCGTGGATCCTTACATCGGCGCTGCGAGTCTGACGTCACACGCTGTCTCACGAGGCTGTGAGTGTACCAACGGAGACTCCGGTTTCGGTGGAGCTCTAACCGGACTTTCCTGGAACTTGTGGGTGAGCCCATTGGACTCTCTAAGTACATCTTGTGCTGAACGGGGACTCCGCAGACCACCTGTATGCAGACTACGGAAGTGGACTAAGACATCCATCCCTGCTGTCCGTGTCTTTTCCAGTGTCCCTGAGGGGTAACAGATACCAGTGATATATTCTCTGCCTGTTTTCCATTTGCTTGATGTACGCAGAACCTTGAACCATTTTTAATATAAAATTGTATTTACTTATTTCACGATGAGCATTATGCGCTATTCTTTGTTTTGTTTTGTCTAGTTACCCAGGGTCTTGGGCTACCCTCTGTACAGCAGCAGACGCTACGTTTATTTGACTGGTAATACAGTTAACATTTATGATATTCACTTTGGGTTTTTAGTGGTAATATTTAATCACTATCATATCACAAATATTAATTCATTTTAGTTGCGCACTTGTATTGTTATTCTTTGTTCACCAGAATGGATATGACCTGCGTTTGGCTCTACTGGGAAGGCCTTCACATGCATGGTAGTGGGTCAGGAGGACATCCTGGCAGGTCTGGTGCAAGGTTATTTGGCACCCTAGGTGAACCTTCAGTACCCTATTCTCTTTCTACCTCTCCCATTCTCTCTCTCCCACACTCAAACCCCATTCTCTCTCATACTCCACCCCTATTCTCTCTCCCCCATTCTATCTTCCACACCCATCCCACCATCTTGCTCCACTCCTCCCTCCCCCATTCTATTTCTCACACCTTCATTTACACATTCTCTCTCCCCTCCATCTCATTCTCTCTCCCCCCATTATCTCCCCCCATTCTCTTCCACCACGCCCACCCCCTTTTCTCTACACCACCCCTCTCACCCCATTCTCTCTTCTCCACTCCTAGCCTCCCATTCACTGTTTCGCCCTCTCCCCAAATCATTCTCCCTCTACCCCCTCATTCTCTCTTCTTCCGCCCCATTCTATCTCCCTCCCACATTCTCTCTCTTACTTCTCATCCACCCTCTCTTACCCTCCTCCTCATTCTCTCTCCCCACTCTCCCTCCTGATCCTCTCTCATCCCCCTCCTGATCCTCTCTCACCCACTTTCACCTTCCCTAATAATTCTCTCTCATCCCCATCTCATCCTCTCACCCTCCCTCCTCATCCTATTCATTCTCCCTCATCCCCTCCTCATCATCTCTCACCCCTCATCTGCTCTCATCCTCCCTTTTCAACCTGTCTCTCAGCCTCTCTCTCATCATCACCCTTTCTCTCATCCTCTCACCCTCCTTCCTCCTCTTATCTGCTCATTGCACCTCCTTATCCTCTCCTCAACCTCTCACCTCCCCTCCTCATCCTCATCCACTCTCGCATCTTCCCTTCTCATCCTCTCACCCATCACATCATCTCACCCCCCTTTTTCTCTCTCCAAACCCTCTTTCCATTCTCTTCCCCACTCATCTCTCCATTCACTCTCACTCATCTCACTCCCCATATTCTATCGCCCTCTCCATTCTCTCTCTTACTCTCCCTTCTCGTCCTCTCTCACCCACCCTCATCCCCTCTCCCCATCCCCTCTCCTCATCCTCTCCTCATTCCCTCTATCACCTTCCCTAATCATCCTCTCTCATCCTCTCTCTCATCACCCTTTCTCTCATCCTCCCTCCTAATCTTTTCACCCCACTTCTCATCCTCTCACCCTCCCTCCTTGCCTTATCTGCTCATTGCCCCTCATTCTCTCCTAATCCTCTCCCCTCACCTCCTCATCCCCTCTCTTATCCTCTCACCACCCAATTCTCTATTTCTCCCTCCCATTCTCTCTCTCTCCTACCCTCCTATTCTCTCTCTTCCGTGCCCCCTCCTTTCCTCTCACCCCTCCTCATCCTTTCACACCCTCTCATCCTCTCTCTCTCTCTCATCATCATCCTGTCTTTCATCCTTCATATTTATCTTCTCTCTCATCATCCTCTCTCTCACATCCTTCCTCCTCATCCTCTCACATCCTCTCCCAATTCTTTCTCACCATCTGCATTATCATACAGTACATACAGTAAGTCTGAGCAAAGGTATTATCAATATCCAACTTCAACAGAGGTGTGTTTTTGGACCAACCACAGGAATTCTCATGTCTTCGCCAGTGACCTCTCTGGGAGAAAACCTATGACATTTGGTAAAGTACTGTATAGAGATTTCTATTTTTTATTTTACCCTCTTATTTTAAGAAACTGCCCTGCATTTACTATAATGGTATGTTCTTGTAATCCTTTTTCTGTAATCTAGAACTGTATTTTTATATATATTAAAACATTTAAAAAGTAATGCTTTGGGCTCTGAAGGGACTGATTGCACACTCTGGAGAGAGTATTTACGTTCTCGGACACATTTGTGTGTTAAGTACATGGTTTTTCAATCATAAATAGGGACCTGATACCCTGATCGATTTATTAATTTTACATCTTTTATTTGCATTTCTCGGGTGGTGGAAGCATATAAATTTGATTGCAATTTAGTAAGGGGGTAATATTAACTCATTGAAGGTACTTTTGTGGAGGAGAAAGGCGAGTTGGCTAGAGTAGCCGTGTGTATTAACCCTTGTTGCAGATCTAAGTCACGTGCCCACTTATGTGCTGTTCATGACAGATGGTATTTGGAATGGATTTATTGGAGATATTGTTAATTTGAGGGATAGTTGCATTGGGGACAAGTGGGACAGCTTGTGAGCTGTGTATTAACATTTGTCCCGTATGCAGGTCACGTGATCACAGGTGTGCCATAGATGAAAAAAGCAGAGGTATTAAATAAATTCTTAGCCTCTGTATTTACCAGGCAAGAATCAATTGCAGGTCAGGCCTGGAGAAGGTTGAATTGTCAAGGCATGGTAGCTCAGCAACAGGCATGTCACAAGGCAGGCAGGACCCTGCTTCCAGCAGGAGTCAAGGTAAATAGAACCTTGCACAGGCAAGGAAGAAAGGGGAATGAGGCCTTATGCAGGGGCAGGTAATAGATTCAAAATGAGTCTGACTTCCTGCCTCAACGGCCATGTTCGTAGAGGCAGACGTCCTGCCTCAGCAGCCATGTTGGGAGATCCTTATAACAAAACACCAAAAAGAATTGGTTGGCGCTCCTACTCATTAATATATATGACAAAAGTGGAATCAAAATAAATCAAGTTAAATGATAAATACTAGGGTGAAAAAAGTTGCTCAAAACCTCCGGTGAGGACTTGTTTCCAAAAGTCCTCTAGTACATGATATCTCCTCCAAATTCCGGAAGGAGCAGGAACAACCCAGAAGAGAGAAAACAGCAATAGTGTACACTGTGTTAATTTGTGGATAATAACTTGGCTCTTAAGCGTGCCCTCTTACAAAAATGGAGAATTAATAAAGCAGTTACAACTTCTGGCTGTTGTGTGCCTCCTTAATTAGGGTGACCATTCGTACCGGTTTTACCGGTACAGTCCCGTTTTTTTGTGTCCTGTCCCGGTTTAAGTCTGTCCCGGTTTTTGTCCCGGTTTTTGTCCCTGGTCCCGATATTGCGGTGCAGCGGCGGTGAGGAGAATGCGGCGGCCGGTAAGTATTTTCTATGTGTGTGTGAATGCCGCCGGGGGGACTGAATGATGGAGAATGCCGGGGGGCGGGACTTAGAATGCCGGCCGGCTCGTAGGGGATTGGATGAAAGATGATGACGGGGGCGGGACTTAGAATGCCGGCCGGCCCGCAGGGGATTGGTCGCAGGCATTTCAGAGGAAGCCGGGGGCGGGACTTCCGCTTTGTGCAGCGCACACGTGACTGACTGCTTTCCCGCTCCCGGATTCTCTGTGCGCGTGAGTGTCCCCCTTCTGCCCCGGGTCCCAGCCAAGGGGGGGTAATAGGAGGTGGGAGCAGGGGTGCGCCTGCCTTTGCGTATCAGTGTGTGTGTATCAGTGTGTCAGTGGGTGTGTGTATCAGTGTGTGTATCAGTGTGTCAGTGGGTGGGTGTGTGTCAGTGGGTGTGTGTGTGTATCAGTGTGTGTGTGTGTGTGTGTGTGTATCAGTGTGTATCAGTGAATCAGTGGGTGGGTGTGTGTCAGTGGTGGGTGTGTGTCAGTGGATGGGTGTGTGTCAGTGGGTGGGTGTGGGTGTCAGTGGGTGGGTGTGGGTATCAGTGGGTGGGTGTGGGTGTCAGTGGGTGGGTGGAGTATCAGTGGGTGGTGGGGGTATCAGTGGGTGGGGGTATCAGTGGGTGGAGGTATCAGTGGGTGGGTGGGGGTATCAGTGGGTGGGGGTATCAGTGGGTGGAGGTATCAGTGGGTGGGTGGGGGTATCAGTGGGTGGGTGGGGGTATCAGTGGGTGGGGGTATCAGTGGGTGGGGGTGTGTGTATCAGTGGGTTGGGTGGGTGGGTGTGTCAGTGGGTGTGTATCTGTGTGTGTGTGTATCAGTGGGTGGGTTTCTCCCTCACCCTCCCTGTCTCCCTCTCTCTGTCTCTCTCCCTCCCTTTCTCCCCGCCCCTCCCTTTCTCCCCCCCTCCCTTTCTCTCCCCCCTCCCTTTCTCTCCCCCCTCCCCGTCTCTCCCTCCCTCCCTGTCTCTCCCTCTCCCTCTCCCTCCCTCCCTGTATCTCCCTATCCCTCCCTCCCTCTCCCGTCTCTCCCTCCCCCCCTCCCTCTCCGTCTCTCCCTCCCTCCCTGTCTCTCCCTCTCTCTCCCTCTCTCTCCGTCTCTCCCTCCCTGTCTCTCCCCTCCCTTCCTGTCTCTCCCTCTCCCTCCCTGTCTCTCCCTCTCCCTCCCTGTCTCTCCCTCTCCCTCCCTCTACCTCCCTCCCTGTCTCTCCCTCCCTGTCTCTCCCTCCGTCTCCCCCTCCTCCCCCTCCCTGTCTCTCCCCGTCTCCCTCTCTCCCACTGTCTCCCTCTCTCTCTCTCTCCCTGTTTCCCTCTCTCCCCCTGTCTCCCTCTCTCCCCCTGTATCCCTCTCTCTCTCTCCCCCTGTCTCCGTCTCTCCCCCTGTCTCCCTCTCTCCCCCTGTCTCCCTCTCTCCCCCTGTCTCCCTCTCTCCCCGTCTCCCTCCCTCCCTCTCTCTCTCTCTCTCTCTCTCTCTCTCCCTGTCTCCCTCTCTCTCCCTCTCTCCCCCTGTCTCTCTGCCTGTCTCCCTCTCTCTCCCTCTCTCCCCCTGTCTCCCTCCCTGTCTCCCTCTCTCTCCCCCTGTCTCCCTCCCTGTCTCCCTCTCTCTCCCCCTGTCTCCCTCCCTGTCTCCCTCTCTCCCCCTGTCTCCCTCTCTCTCTCTCCCCGTCTCCCTGTCTCTCTCTCCCCCTGTCTCCCTCTCTCTCTCTCCCCCTGTCTCCCTCTCTTTCTCTCCCCCTGTCTCCCTCTCTCTCTCCCCTGTCTCCCTCTCTCTCTCCCTCCCTCTCTCCCTCTCCCTCTCTCCCCCTGTCTCCCTCTCTCCCCCTGTCTCCCTCTCTCCCCCTGTCTCCCTCTCTCTCTCCCCCTGTCTCCCTCTCTCTCTCTCCCCCTGTCTCCCTCTCTCTCTCTCCCCCTGTCTCCCTCTCTCTCTCCCCTGTCTCCCTCCCTCTCTCCCTCTCCCTCTCTCCCCCTGTCTCCCTCTCTCCCCCTGTCTCCCTCTCTCCCCCTGTCTCCCTCTCTCCCCCTGTCTCCCTCTCTCCCCCTGTCTCCCTCTCTCCCCCTGTCTCCCTCTCTCCCCCTCTCTCCCCCTGTCTCCCTCTCTCCCCCTGTCTCCCTCTCTCCCCCTGTCCCCCTCTCTCCCCCTGTCCCCCTCTCCACCCCTGTCTCCCTCTCCCCCTGTCTCCCTCTCCCCCCTGTCTCCCTCTCTCTCCCCCTGTCTCCCTCCCCCCCTGTCTCCCTCTCTCTCCCCCAGTCTCCCTCTCTCTCCCCCAGTCTCCCTCTCTCTCCCCCAGTCTCCCTCTCTCTCCCCCAGTCTCCCCCTCTCTCCCCCTCTCTCCCCCTCTCTCCCCCTCTCTCTCCCTCTCTCCCCCTCTCTCCCCCTCTCTCCCTCTCTCTCCCCCTGTCTCCCTCTCTCCCCCGTCTCTCCCTCTCTCCCCCTGTCTCCCTCTCTCCCCCTGTCTCCCTCTCTCCCCCTGTCTCCCTCTCTCCCCCTGTCTCCCTCTCTCCCCCTGTCTCCCTCTCTCCCCCTGTCTCCCCCTCTCCCTCTCTCTCTCTCTCTCTCTGTCTCTCTCTCTCTCTCCCTGTCTCTCTCTCTCTCTCCCTGTCTCCGTCTCTCCCCTGTCTCCGTCTCTCCCCTGTCTCCCTCTCTCTCTCTCTCCCTGTATCCCTCTCTCCCCCTCTCTCCCCCTCTCTCCCTCTCTCCCTCCCCTGTCTGTCTCTCTCTCTCCCACTGTCTCTCTCTCTCCCCCTGTCTCTCTCTCTCCCCCTGTCTCTCTCTCTCCCCCTGTCTCCCTCCCTCTCTCCCCCTGTCTCCCTCTCTCCCCCTTGTCTCCCTCTCTCTCTCCCCTTGTCTCCCTCTCTCTCTCCCCCTTGTCTCCCTCTCTCTCTCCCCCTTGTCTCCCTCTCTCTCCCCCTGTCTCCCCCTGTCTCCCCCTGTCTCCCCCTGTCTCCCCCTGTCTCCCCCTGTCTCTCCCCGTCTCTCCCCGTCTCCCTCTCTTCCACTGTCTCTCCCCGTCTCCCTCTCTCCCCCTGTCTCCCTCTCTCTCTCTCTCCCTGTTTCCCTCTCTCCCCCTGTCTCCCTCTCTCCCCCTGTCTCCCTCTCTCCCCCTGTATCCCTCTCTCCCCCTGTATCCCTCTCTCCCTCTCCCCCTCTCTCTCTCTCCCCCTGTCTCCATCTCTCCCCCTGTCTCCCTCTCTCCCCCTGTCTCCCTCTCTCCCCCTCTCCCCGTCTCTCTCCCTCCCTCTCCCTCCCTCCCTGTCTCTCCCTCACCCTCCCTGTTTCTCCCTCTCCCTCCCTGTCTCTCCCTCTCCCTCCCTCCCTGTCTCTCCCTCCCTGTCTCTCCCTCCCTGTCTCTCCCTCCCTGTCTCTCCCCCTGTCTCCCTCTCCCCCCTGTCTCCCTCTCCCCCTGTCTCCCTCTCTCTCCCCCTGTCTCCCTCTCTCTCCCCCTGTCTCCCCCCCTCTCCCTCTCTCTCCCCCCGTCTCCCTCTCTCTCCCCCCGTCTCCCTCTCTCTCCCCCCGTCTCCCTCTCTCTCCCCCCGTCTCCCTCTCTCTCCCCCCGTCTCCCTCTCTCTCCCCCCGTCTCCCTCTCTCTCCCCCCGTCTCCCTCTCTCTCCCCCCGTCTCCCTCTCTCTCCCCCCGTCTCCCTCTCTCTCCCCCCGTCTCCCTCTCCCTCCCCCCGTCTCCCTCTCCCCCCCCCGTCTCCCTCTCCCTCCCCCCGGTCTACCTCTCTCTCCCCCCGTCTCCCTCTCTCTCCCCCCGTCTCCCTCTCTCTCCCCCCGTCTCCCTCTCTCTCCCCCCGTCTCCCTCTCTCTCCCCCCGTCTCCCTCTCTCTCCCCCCGTCTCCCTCTCTCTCCCCCCGTCTCCCTCTCTCTCCCCCGTCTCCCCCTCTCTCGACCCGTCTCCCCCTCTCTCCCCCTGTCTCACTCTCTCCCCCTGTCTCACTCTCTCCCCCTGTCTCACTCTCTCCCCCTGTCTCACTCTCTCCCCCTGTCTCACTCTCTCCCCCTGTCTCACTCTCTCCCCCTGTCTCACTCTCTCACCTTGTCTCCCTCTCTCCCTCTCTCTCCCCCTGTCTCTCTCTCTCTCCCCTGTCTCTCTCTCTCCCCCCCTGTCTCCCTCTCTCTCTCCCCCCCTGTCTCCCTCCCTGTCTCCCTCTCTCTCTCCCTCCCTGTCTCCCTCTCTCTCTCTCCCTCCCTGTCTCCTCTCTCTCTCCCTCCCTCCCTGTCTCTCCCTCTCCCTCCCTGTCTCTTCCTCTCCCTCCCTCCCTGTCTCTCCCTCTCCCTCCCTCCCTGTCTCTCCCTCTCACTCCCTCCCTGTCTCTCCCTCTCCCTCCCTGTCTCTCCCTCCCTGTCTCTCCCTCCCTGTCTCTCCCTCCCTGCCTCTCCCCCTGTCTCCCTCTCCCCCCTCCCTGTCTCTCCCTCTCCCTCCCTGTCTCTCCCTCCCTGTCTCTCCCTCCCTGTCTCTCCCTCCCTGTCTCTCCCTCCCTGTCTCTCCCTCCCTGTCTCCCCCTCCCCCTCTCTCGACCCGTCTCCCCCTCTCTCCCCCTGTCTCACTCTCTCCCCCTGTCTCACTCTCTCCCCCTGTCTCACTCTCTCCCCCTGTCTCACTCTCTCCCCCTGTCTCACTCTCTCCCCTGTCTCACTCTCTCCCCCTGTCTCCCTCTCTCACCTTGTCTCCCTCTCTCCCTCTCTCTCCCCCTGTCTCTCTCTCTCTCCCCCTGTCTCTCTCTCTCCCCCCTGTCTCCCTCTCTCTCTCCCCCCTGTCTCCCTCCCTGTCTCCCTCTCTCTCTCCCTCCCTGTCTCCCTCTCTCTCTCTCCCTCCCTGTCTCCCTCTCTCTCTCCCTCCCTCCCTGTCTCTCCCTCTCCCTCCCTGTCTCTTCCTCTCCCTCCCTCCCTGTCTCTCCCTCTCCCTCCCTCCCTGTCTCTCCCTCTCACTCCCTCCCTGTCTCTCCCTCTCCCTCCCTGTCTCTCCCTCCCTGTCTCTCCCTCCCTGTCTCTCCCTCCCTGCC
>NC_134490.1:80061503-80114186 GCF_040206685.1 Ascaphus truei | reverse complement strand
CTATTCTGCTTTCTTCCAGATCTGACCCAAGTTTCACGCGGGAGACATCGGAAGACAGGTAGGGAACACCTCCCCTCCAGTATAGTACCTTGAGGGACTGCGGATCAGGTAAGATCCCAGGCAGGATTGCTGCTTTAGAAATTGTGAAGAGGGGGCATCCTGACACTGGTTAATGGGTTCAGAATCATTCACATTTGTTTTTTTTGTTGTTCGATTAGTGAGGTCATCCGACGCATGCGCATACATGCACGTAACAAGGACTAATGGTAGTAAAGTATAAGTGTACTACAATAAATAAACTGTTATGTAAAAAAAAAAAAATGTGTCCCGGTTTTTCATTTTCAAAATCTGGTCACCCTATCCTTAATGTGCTGATGATTGCCGGGCCCAAGGACATACAGGTAACGACCCAGGTGTGCTCCAAAATGTATTAAGTTGGATGTCCTCACAGTAATCCCTCAAGATAAAGAAAGGTACATAGTGCAGACCAATAGTACACAACAAGTTTTAGTGCTGTTAAAAACACACTACTCACACTTTCAGTAGTTAATACAAGCAATACGACGCAGAGCCTCTAGAAGACAAATCTCTGATATTACTGGGCTGCAAACAGTGTGTGACGGCTGCTCATCGGTATAACTCTGGGAACCCCCGCTGTGACCCGCTATCATCAGTCTCCTCGCCACACGCTCCGGTGTGTGACATAACTTCCGGGACTCCTCACCTCCATTCACCCTCACACAGCGCAGTCCCTGCGATCCTTACGATCCGCTGCACAGCTTGTCTCCAGGTGCTCTTGCCTCATCCAATCTCAAT
Source organism: Ascaphus truei (assembly GCF_040206685.1). Classification (NCBI taxonomy): domain Eukaryota; kingdom Metazoa; phylum Chordata; class Amphibia; order Anura; family Ascaphidae; genus Ascaphus; species Ascaphus truei. The sequence continues at coordinate 80,113,370 of NC_134490.1, read as the reverse complement.
GCGTTTCACAGCGTCAGCCGCTTCGTCAGGAGGTAGGTCCCTCCCCACACCCATTAACTATTTATAGGCTCTCTAATTGTCCCCATTAATTCATTCAGGCTGGACCTAATTGAAGCTATATATAGTGCAGTACAAACAAACTTTTAATATATAACATTCACATCACAAACTGGATACATCAATTAAATAAGCACCTTATAGCAAATACAGCCTGTACACATTAAATTAAAATACTAAGTTCCTGACAGTCAAGAGACAGACTACAATCATGCATAATATATATGGCAGCTAAAAAACCCTCAACAGTATGCATAAAAAGGGGGAACATAAAAAGGGAAGAAATTAAAAAGGGAGGGACAGAGGTTAACATCAGTGCATAAAATTACTTAAAATATAAAATCTAAGAAGAACAAACAGTAGGAGATGAGCTAGTGCAGACTTGGAGGGGTTCAAAAATGCTCCTTACAAAAGAGATAAAACAATACTAAAAGTATCTTAAAAATATAAATATATAAATTTAGAATATTTATTAGTGAACACGGTTACGCCTGTGAGGGCGTGGATGTAAACTTTGCTCAAACGAGATAAGGAGGGTGTGTGCAGTAATTAAATTAAAAATCCCAAACAACTGAGAATAGGTGGTGCTCACTGGGGAAAGTGGTGTGTGTAGTACTAGGATAGAAAAGGATCCCCTTATGTGGCACAAAGAACACCTAATTGAATTAAAAATCAATTTTATTATAATATATTAATATATAGGTATAAGGGATTAAGGACAAACAACATAAACAAACAAGTAAGCACAAGATATAAAAATTCGGAGAGTAGTGAAGGAGTGATTAAACAGCACTTGATTCAGTTGCTAAATGTAACTTCTATATTTAAACGACACTAGATGGCGCTCTAATACTCTAAAAATGTGCAAATCAATTCTATACACAGTGTATAAATATAGTGCAAAGTCACAAATAAATCAAATAAAATAGATCAAGTGCAATAAAAAAGGTAAAAAAAAACACTCAAACCCATAGAAGGACTGTTTCATGGTCCAAACGACAATGGGCAAAGAAGAACCAGGGGAGCGATGATGAACCTTAAAAAGAATAAAGACTACATAGTGCAATATTGTCTAAACAAAACACAATGTGTAGAAAGCTCCCAAGTGAACACTCACAAAATACTGGAAATAAATATGCAGTTATCCAACTAAAGTGGATGGTCACAGCCTGGAGCAGGTAGGAGGTATCACAATCTCAGAACTCCCTCCTACTGTCTCTGTACGTTCTCCCTACCTACCAATTAGACTGTAAGCTCCTCGGGGCAGGGACTCCTCTTCCTTAATCCAAAGAAAAAACTGTCTTGCGCTTCGGTGGTCAGTAGTGGCACCTATGGTGTCAAAGTAGTCATATGGGGCTGAATAAGAGGGAGCTATGCGTGGCCACTGAGTTGACCGGAGTAGGGGGAATAAAAACCCTTACCTATGTCTCATCTCCGGTCTGGGACCTGCTCGCCTCAACAGCTCCTGCGTGCAGCCTTCTGTAAATGTCAGGGAATGGAAGGGCTCTGGCGCAACTGCGCATGACAGACTTGAAAAAACTCCCGGATGATCTCAACAAACTTTATTGCACCTTAGGAGGCGGGGGGGTGGGGGGGGAGGGGAATCTACGTGTTTCATCACGGTTGGTAAAATGTGTTGCTTTACTCATATTTGGGCATATTTTGCAATGACCGCATTTAAATGAACCCAGTAGCTTGGGAAATAAAGACAATCTATTTTTCTTTTGAATCATGGGCTGTAGCATGCTTGGTGACAAAAAGTTACCTAATGTAGTCGCTTTGCGAAAAACTACCCTAGGGCCAGTACAGACCATTTTTTGTAACAAAAGGTCTAAAGATAGTGTGGCCCAGTGTTTTCGAATTATCATTTTGATGGCATTAGCTTGTTCGCTGTAGTTTGTAATAAAGTAAGGCGCATCAGTGCTCTCGAATGGTGTACCCTGGCCAGATCGACTTTTATCCATATTAATTAGCATCTCTCTATCAGTACCGAGAGCTACGCCATAGGCTAGTTCGAGGTCCTTTTTGGCATACTCCCTTGACAGAAATCTGTCCCTCATCTCGCCAGCCCTGTGTACAAATAACTCCAGTGAGGAACAGTTCCGACGTAAACGAAGGAACTGTCCCTTTGGGATGCCTCTGACCAGAGGACGGGCATGGCAACTTCTGGCATGAAGTAATGAATTCCTCGCATTTTCTTTCCTAAAAATATCAGATTTAATTTTATTCTCAATATCAATATATAGATTGAGATCTAAAAACTGTATTTGATACATATCAAACACATGAGTAAATCTGAGATTTAGTGTGTTGTCTGCCAGGTAGTCAAAAAACTTTTTAAGCTCCTCCTCCCCACCACTCCAGATCATAATGAGGTCATCAATATAGCGTTTGTAAAACGCAATATGATGCCTAAATGGATTCGAATCTCCAAACACGTGGGACATCTCCCACCAACCCATGAAAAGGTTGGCGTAGGAGGGGGCAAACGAAGTCCCCATGGCAGTCCCACATGTTTGGAGATAAAACTGTTGGTCAAAAAGAAAATAATTGTGCGTGAGTGAAAATCTAATACTATCCAATAAAAAAGCAATATGTGCCGGGGAAAGAGGAGAATGACTATGAAGAAAAAATTTGATAGCTGTGAGACCATGTTCATGTTTGATATTGTATAAGGAAGCTACATCCAGTGTAACCCAGATGTAGTGTGAGTGCATGTGAAAGGTGCTAAAAGTGCTAAAACATGCTTAGTGTCCATGATGTGTGAACGTAAGGAGTGCACTAGTGGTTGTAAAAAGTGATCTATATACTGAGAAAGGTGCTCACCCAGGGATCCGATGCTGGAAATAATGGGTCTACCTGGGGGTGATGTAAGTGTAAGTGTCCCCTCCCCCCCTACCCTTTCCCTCTCTCCTTTCCCCACCATTTGCCTACCACTCTTGCCCCAGAATGACCTCACCATTTAAGTGATCAGCATCGATTTAGCCTTTATATTTGATTAATTATGTGAAATGTATTTAAGAATGCTTTTACTTAATAGAATAGGTCTGAGGCTGTACTTTATGATTGAATTATCAATATCAGGGGCGCAGTATCACTTTGAAATGTTGTTAACAATTTTTAAGATACCCTTTGTGACATTGCCCGGCTATAAGATGAGCCAAATATAGAAATGATTAATTTAATAATACTTTGGGCTCTTGTGACACTCTTATGCACTGCTTTCATATGTAAGTGACTATGCTGGTGCCTTTTTAGGCAATTTTTACATGAAGGGGTTAACATGTTTACCCGTTTTCGCGGGCTTTTAAAGTTTAAATTTCCAGGCTTACACCACGTCTCCCCACTCCGAGACGAAGCCCTATCCTAGACGGTGAAATGCGTAGAGGGGGAGATCGTGGTGTAGCCCCAGTGTGTGATGTGCAATAAAGTTTGTTGAGATCATCCGGGAGTTTTTTCAAGTCTGTCATGCGCAGTTGCGCCGGAGCCCTTCCACTCCTCTTCCTTAATGTTACTTTTATGTCTAAAGCACTTATTCCCATGATCTGTTATTTATATTATCTGTTATTTATTTGATTACCACGTGTATTACTACTGTGAAGCGCTATGTACATTAATGGCGCTATATAAATAAAGACATACAATACAATACAAAAGAGAGAGACACAAAGCCAAGGTGCAAATGGTAACAAACAATTTATCCAAAAAAGTAAAATTGGAGGCTTACAAGATCCAAAAGGAAACACAGCATGGAAGGTGAGGTGAAGATGGTAACTGAGTAGTGATCTCAGAGTCACAGCACACCGCCGCTGCAAGCATCCGTTCTGCGTCTTTGCCGGGGGCTGATACGTCACTTCCAGTGTAGCAGCCGGTTGGGTAGTGACGTCACGGGATTCCCAGCAGTCTCTCTCCCTCTCAATCGTAGGCTGAGGGTCACGCTCTACGCGTTTCGCCGTTTTAAGTGACGTTCTAAGCTTCGAAACACTCTGAAATTATTCAGTAAACCGCCCCCCGATGAAGCCTATTGGTGAAACGTACGGCAGGTACGTGTGACGTCAGCCTACCAGCGACGTCGGCTGATTCAGAGAGGCAAGTGCGTCCCTTTCATGTCAGAGCATTTCGCAGACTGTGGCCGTGGACAGCAAGAATGCTCTGACACGTATACATGTGTATCTTTATTAATTCATGCAGAGTATGTCTGTGGTTTCCAATATCTACTTTCTCAATCAGCCACAGAGCTGGATGTAAGACTTTGGCAAAATACTTAAGTGTTTTTCCTAGTACCACCCAACTGAGCAAATAACTATATTTTGCTCTGTGGTGGCGGGGTTACTATACCCACCCACCTATCTGGGTCATTAGGTTTAACAATATCTATTAGAGTTTCACTCAGTATTTAGTCTACATCTATTTCTTTAGAGATAATTATGCGAATTTTGGATATGGTTACCTAATCAGCTACAAAGCTATCTAATCAGCTACAAAGCTGAGCACTGGACTTAACACTTCTGATGCTTACTTGTGTAGCCCTGGGTAGTTTTGGGCTATTATTCTGTTCTCCTCCTGGCAATAATGCCTAGTAAGGGTAGGTTTGCCAGGAGTAATCATGGGTTTTCCCCACACATTGCAGTGCAGTGAGTCAGTGAAGGTAGTGTCATCAGGCCTTGTGTCCAATTAGAGGCACAGGGGTGGTGCTTACTGGAGCTGTACTTAATGCATTGTACTTCCTGATTTAGTCAGTCTGCATCTACCGTGAGAGGGGCTAGGTTTACCCAACTAAGCTGACAGGGCTCTGGCAGGCTTGAGGCCCTCCCTTGGGGAGCGGTGAGGGAAACCAATACCCCTTATCCCACCAGGGGATAAGGGAAGAGCAAGGACCACTCTCGGTGTAAAGGCAACAACTTAGAAGTTTGTTACCAAATGGTTACAAATGATTTTGAGAAGCTAGTAAATAAGAAGTCAGCCTTCAAACATAATTTAACGAAAGCAGAGCGAGAGGCGCTAAAGGAGATAGTTGAGGATGACAGTTTAGTAATAAGACAAGCTGATAAGGGAGGAGCAGTAGTCGTGATGGACAGAGATAAATATGTAAAAGAAGCATATTGACTGCTTAATGATGAAACAATATATCAGAGATTAAGAAAATATCCCTCTCTTGAATATACAGCCGAATTAAAGGTACTGTTAGATAAACGTAAGGATCTGGGGATTTTAGACTGTAATGAATACGTCTTTTTAATGAGGAATAAACCCCAGATACCAGTCTTCAACTTTCTCCCGAAAGTGCATAAAAGCCTAGAGAACCCACCAGGAAGGCCTATAATATCAGGGATTTATTCCCTAACCTCTAATTTGTTCGCATGTATAGATTTTTTCTACAATCTCATGTTAAAAATTTGAGATTGTATGTGAATGATACCACAGCCATAATTAACATATTGAATGATTTGTAATGGAAAAATGAATGGGTGTGATAGATGTAACAACCCTATACACTTCTATTGAACATCTTATTAGGACCATCCTACTTAAAGATGCAAGTATGGATGAGGTACAGGTAAACTTCCTGATAGAGTGTATGAGATTTATGCTTGACAAGAATTATTTTTTGTTTTGAAGAAACTTTTTTTCTTCAGAGATACGGGACGCCATGGGGACCAGGTTTGCATCTAGCTACGCCAACCTCTTTATGGGGGATTGGGAAGACTGTAACATCTGGTCTGAGGTGGGGCCCGGTGCAGACCTGGTCCTCTATCAGAGGTACATTGATGATATTATTTTAGTGTGGAAGGGGGACTTAGATAGTCTCACTAGGTTTATAGAAGGTTTAGATGACAACGATAGGAATCTACGCTTCACTTCTAAGATTAGTAAAATAGAGGTTGATTATTTGGATTTGACGATTTACTGTACATTGAGAATGACCAGGTGAAAGCCAGGTAATTCTTTAAACCTGTAGACACCAATAATTATATCCTGAAACGAACTGCCACCATCCTAAATGGTTGGATAATATACCATACGGGCAGTTTCACAGGATCAAAAGGAATGTACGGACGAAGTGATTTTCTCAAATCAAGTAGAATTTTTTTTATTTTTATAACTTGTATTTTTATTGAGGTAAGGTACAGATACAAATTATAACGTAGCATTAACAGAGGCAGGAAAAGTATATAGTAACTAATCTGTCGAATTATTACAATGCAGGAGGGGTGACGACAGGACAACATGAGACAAGACTAACTTAGACAACATTCATCCTTCGGTGACTTGACAGCTACCGCCTTGCCCGGATATAAATAACATACCTCCAGATGAGGGTGGGGTAGGGAGTGACATAATGGGGAGGGTAGTGGGTTGGAGAGGGTAGATCTTCCCATAGAGGTGCAGGAGGGCAGCGGGAAGGTGCCATTTCAGGTAGAATCGCTGAGACCTACGTATTTGAACCTATATCCGTAGCCCTGTTACCTAGGATCTTCAATGTTCTATTTAACGTATCACTGATGTCTGTATTATCAAGATGAGATGTAGTTGGGACTGACCAAAGGAGAATGCATCTAACGCTATCAATGCCAAATTGTGGTACGCTCCACCCCGGGGATGTCTGTTTGGGCCAGCCAAGGTTCCCAGATCTTTAGATAATTGATGCCAGTGTCATTAACCAGACTCGTTAATTTTTCCATCTGGCAGACAAACCAAATCTTGTTCCGAATCTTGGGGATAGAGGGAATTTCATTAAGTTTCCATTCTGCTGCAATCTCGCACCGGGTCGCTAGGGCAAGGTGCCCAATTAATTTATTGTTGGCTTTTGAGAGCACTGCCAATGGTCTGTTCAGCAAGAACAGCCACGGGTGTAGGGGAATCGAGAGGCCCAAGATCCTCTGAGTCCAATCTCGAATTTCTTCCCACAGAGGTGTGATCCGAGGGCAGGACCACAGCATATGTAACAGGTCAGCCAACTCTCCGCACTGTCGGGGGCACAGCGGGGAGAGTCCTGGCACATACCTTGATAATTTTAGTGGGGTGTGGTACCATCTCATTAGGACCTTATATGCATTCTCCTTTAGTGTGGTGCAGATTGAGCTCTTTGCAGCCGCTAGATAGATATCGTTCCAGTCGTGTTCTTCTAGGGATTCTCCCAGGTCGGACTACCACTGGGATCTGTATCTCGGATGTCTCGATCCGGGGTCATCAGAACCGACCACTTCCCCGTATAACTGCGATGTGAGTCCCGAAGTGTCTGACTGCCAGACAGAGCTTTTCAAAATTAGTTAGCGCTGGGTAATGGGCTAATTTATTATAAAATGCTCGGTCCTGAAGGTATTTTAAAAATTCTGAGTGGGGAATATTCTTTTCAGATCTATGTTCAAATGATTTAATTTTTTTGCCATTGCCCTCCAGGTCCCTAAGGCGCATATATCCGGCCTTTATCCAACTAGAGGTACTACTGTACTGCAGGCCAGGAGCAAAGTCGACGTTCCCCCAAAGGGTGGACATCAGGGAATTTTTAGTGGTAAGGGAGTGACTGTGCTTTGACATGCTCCATATTGACAGTGAGTTGGTCATAGAGGAAAGCGGTACGTCAGCACCTGCACGTGCTTTTTTGGGGAGCCAAATCAAGGACTTTAGCTCTATTGGGGCGCAGATTGCCCTTTCTAGTTCCACCCATCTTTTCAATGCAGGATTGGAATGCCATTGAACAATTTGACTCAATTGCGCCGCTTTGTAGTAGGACCACAGGCAAGGTTCCGCTAAGCCCCCTGCCGCAGGGGGTCTCTTCATAATTAGTTTGTTTACTCTCAGTTTTTTGCCTCCCCAGATAAATTTGGAGATATCAGACTGAAGCGAGAGTAGGTCTTTCAGTCTCAGTGGCACCGATAGCGTTTGGAATAGGTATAGGATATGGGGGAGGAGATTCATTTTGATACTATGTATCCAGCCTATCCATGAGATTCTTTGGGAAGCCCATTTTCAGATGTCAGCTTTTAGTGATCGAATTAGGGGGGGATAGTTTGCCTTATAAATGTCTCTGACATCTCTGGTAATGTGAACTCCCAAGTATTTAACCTGGCTCTGTTTCCAATTAAAATCAAAATTTAGCTTTAACAGCTTTTCAACCTCCATGGGGAGGCTGATATTAAGAGCTTCGGATTTAGATTGGTTTATTTTGAATCCAGATATTTTAGTAAATTTGTCTAGCAAGTTGAAGAGATTTGGCAGAGAGGTGAGGGGTCGTGAGAGTAATAATAAGATGTCGTCAGCGTATAGAGCTGCTTTGTGGGATTGCGAGCAAATATCTACCCCAACTATGTCTGGACAGCCATGGATCTGAGCTGCTAGAGGTTCCATACAGAGGGCAAACAGGAGGGTGGATAACGGGCACCCCTGTCTCGTGCCGCTTTTAATTTGGAGTTGGACAGGTGGAAAGCCCTGGTGTATGACCCTAGCAGTAGGGCCTGAGTAAAGTGTCATAATTGCTTCACTCACCCTATCTCTGAATCCAAATGCCCCGAGCGTCTCTTTTAAATACGGCCAGTCGATCCTGTCGAATGCTTTTTCTGCATCCAGACTTAACATCATATTTTGTGATTTTCCTCTATTAGCCAATACTATCAGATCAATGATTCGTCGGGTATTATCCGCTGCTTGTCTACCTTTAATAAATCCGACTTGATCTGGATGTATCAGTCTGGGCAGGATCTGACTAAGCCTATTGGCCAAAAGTTTGGCGTATATTTTAATATCAGTATTAATCAGGGAAATTGGTCTATAGCTTTTGCATTCCAGCGGATCTTTGCCTGATTTATGGATTAGTGATATAGACGCCCGAAGCATCTCTCCGGGGATTGGGGCTCCTGCTATAATTGCGTTGAACATTCGGAGCAGCCTTGGGGCAAGTACTTTGCAAAATTTTTTGTAGTAAAGCCCTGAGAAGCCGTCTAGGCCAGGGGCCTTGGACGGTTTCAATTCTTTTATCACCGTGGTTAATTCCTCAATAGTAAAATCAGCCCCAGTCTCTCTCTGTCAGCCTCAGTGAGTTTTGCTAGATTTGATTTTGCTAGGAAATCTCCTAGTGCCTTACACGTTTTAGGGGTATGTGCCACTTTCTCCCTGTTGTATAGAGACTCATAGAATCTACCAAATTCGTCAACAATCATTTTAGGATTGGCCGAGGTGGAGCCTGAGTTTAATCTAATCGCTTGGATATTATAGTTAGCCTGTCTGTTACGTAGTTGTCGGGCCAGCATCGTATCTGGCCTGTTATCCCTCTCATAGAATTTCCTCTTGGACCAACATAACGAATTGTCTGCCCTGGATGTCAAAAGCATATTTAATTCAATCTTAGTATCTTTCAATTCCTTGAGGACCTGCGGATCTGGTTTGTTTTTATGTCTCTCAGACAGGGAGCTTAATTTAGTCTGAAGGGTGATAATTTTAGCGTCCTTTTCCCGCTTGCGTCTCGCCGCGACACTTATCAACGTGCCTCTTAGGGTCGCCTTGTGCGCCTCCCAGAGAATTAACTGAGATTCCAGAGTGCCTGTATTGATTTCAAAGAATTGGTTAATTTCTTTACCAATGTGTTCGCATATATCAGGGATTTTTAAAAGGAATTCATTCAGTTTCCAGTTTGCTCCAAGCCTGTCGTATTTAATTTGGTTACACCTTAGCTCAATAGGTGCATGGTCTGACCATGAAATATCATGGATTACCGCTCGGGCGACCAACGGGATCAGTCTACTAGAAACGAAGAAGTAGTCGATTCTACTGTATGAGTTGTGAGGGTGGGAGTAAAACGTATAATCTCTATGTGACGTAAATTCAAAATCAAATCGTTTATATCCTGCCAAACATCTTTTGTAGTGTATGTTTTACAATGCGGTTGTAAAAAACAATACGTGGGTCTCACTAGCAGAATGCTCAAGATTCGCATCTTAGAGCACTTGAGACTTATTCGCAACCGCAATATGATACATCCAGTACCCATACACTTCAATACATGTCCATTGGGTTCAATCAAATCCTTTAAATGTATGGCCATTGAACACATTCCCTTACCTCCACGTGGAGGAGATCGGAAGAAAATTCTTCACCACAGAGAGGCCCATTGGATTTTTGCATTAAATACTCTACAACCCAATGGCCTTAATGTTGAATGGGATCTACGGTGTTTTTTATGAATCTATTATGATTTATAAATAATCTTTATTCATCAATACTATGCATCGAATAACTACTAAGGTTCCTAGAACATACCGTATATCTTCATTTTTATGTAATTTTATTAATATTATAACATTGCTTGTGTATACTGTTTTATTGTCAAGGGCTATGCACTGTTTTTTTGTTTTCCCCTTTCCCTGCTCCCCCCCCATTTTCCCCTTGCTCTTCCCTTCCCTCCCTTTTGCCCCCCTCCCACCCCCCCTCCCACCCCCCCCCTGCTCCTCCCCTCCCCTCTTCCCTTCTTCTATGCTTCTTTCTCCTTGGCCCCATTAAGGTCTTTATGCAGGCTTACAGTATTTAGAATAGTCTTTAGATATGTGGTGTTATATGCACTTCAATCAACGCTATAGCAATATCTAAGCATCAGTAATCACTGCTTTATATAATAGATCCAAGGGCCAATACTATCAGTCTCCAGCAATGTTGTCAGCATCTTTTTATTATTTTATATTACCCCCATGCCTATAGATTAGCCTTTGTTTGAAGCTATGTTCACTATTAAAATGTATTATGTTCATACTGGCTATATTAGGATGTCACTATGCCTTTAATTAGCACTGTGTTTAAACATTTCTTGAGGCATGATGGGGTTAACATTGATTACTAACTGTTTTTTTCGCGGGCTTTTTCTGTTTAAATGTCTGGCCAGCACCACGTCTCCTCACTCCAAGACGAAGCCCTATCTCCAAGGGTGAAACGCGTAGAGGAGGAGATCGTGGTGTAGCCCCCAGAGTGTGTTGTCAATAAAGTTTTTTTGCATCATCCGGTACCTGTTTGGACTTCTGTCATGCGCAGTAGCGCCTTCTCCACACATCCTCCATTCATATCCACTGAAGGCAGCACGCGGACACCGGAGGGAGGCGTGAGCAGGACCCAGACCGGAGTGGAGAACAAAGGTAAGAGATTTCAATCTTTTTTGCCTCTCCATACACTCCGGTCACCCTAGGGCCCATTATTTGCTCCCTCACATCCAGTAACATGACTGATTGACACCGTAGGTGCCTTCTGCTAAGCTGAAGCTCAGGACAGTCACTTTCTACCTGGAATACAAACTCTGTCAGCAGCTCAGCATTATAGCAGCATTTATATGTTACCGGTTTTTGCATAACACTTAACCCCTAATTATCACTGCACTCACAGTGTGGGGTTAACACATCTACAAGTGTTTATTACACTTAAACACACACTTTTTTCTGGGCTACATCAACATGGATACAGACACTGAACCAGATTCAGAGATTTTATTCAGCTGCTGCAACACTGCCTATCGCTCTCACAGAGCAGAAGCCATTTTCAGCAATAGCAATGAACTTTTATGTGAGGACACGGCAGACCTTAAGATGCACTTCACAAGGTTGGAAAAGTGCCTTTTGCAACGTCAAAGGTTATGGTGGGAGATTACCACTATGGAAAATTATTGCAGAGTCAAGCTCTGTGGGCTGCAACACACTAATACCCCGTGGGCTGCAACACACTAAAACACCGTCGTTTGGATTTGTAAATGGTGATTTTGAGCGACAATGGTGTCAGATACTAACAGACTGTTCATTTAGACTAATGGACTTGATAATACAATTCAAAAGTCAAGAGAATAAATTAGTAACAAAACAAGTGGCTGATTTACAAAAGAAACTTCAATCCTTTTCCCATATGGAGAATTTCAAAGAATTGGATGCTAAAACAGCCACTAAACTGAATAAACAAGAGAAAACCATTATGCTCAATAAACAAACCAAGTTTGAAAGGGATAAAGCGGATTATGACGCACACCAAGTTTATATTTGGCAGAAATTATCCTCTAGAAACAATAAAAATAAGACAAAATCTAAGAAATCCTATAAAGACGGAAGTGGCAATAAATCAATTCTAAAGGGTTCAAAAGATAATGAAATAACACCCCATGCAGTTTCTTTCTCCTTTTCTGAAAATGATTTCTGCCCCTCATCTGGAGAAGATAAGGCCGTATCCAGCGAGACGACAACGGCGAACAGAACGGGCAGTCAGAAATCTCCAAAAAACGGGGAAAGACGCGACGAGGCAGAAGGAAAAACGTACAGTGGGAAACCATCAAAGAGATTAAAGACTTAACCATCGAAAACAGTAACGTGATAAACATTTCTAATTATCAACTTACACAGTCTGAACTGTCCATATTATACCTTGGACTATCTTTCGCACCGAGTACACCATTTAATCTGTTCTCCACCATGGTTGATGTTTTCAAATTCACGCGCAAACTAACGCTTAAGCGGTTTTTCTCCACCAAGATTGGGGTTAAAGATAGTAATTTGCCAATATTTGATGTTAACCCTGCTTTTTCCTCTTCCCTAGGCTTTCAAGATCTTTGCCATCAACAAGATTTGATAGATCTCCTCACGGAAAATGATACAGTAGTTGACCCAGATTCCTTTCTGGGAAGCATCAACTCGGGGTTTAAGAAGAAATCCACCTTTTACCCCTCCCATATGAAGGGGCATTACATTGACATTTTCCAGAAAGGAATTGAAAGGGATCTATCACTTCTTGCTAGGGGAATAGGACCTATAAAATCTAATGCTTGGGGATCCAATAGAGATAACCTTACAGTTGACCAGAGGGCAGCTACACGATCTCTCACTGACAATGATTCTATTTGCATCAGGAAAGCTGATAAAGGAGGGGCAACAGTGGTCCTGGATAAAGACTACTACGTGTCAGAGGCCGCCAGACAGCTTGGAGACAGTGAAGCGTATTCAATACTTGCCGGGGATCCGACTCCTCAATTCCTTAAAGAATTTGCTGAACTCATGGATGAAGGTGAGACATTACAAATTCTCACCCCTTCAGAGCGAGACTTCCTCACCACTCCAGATCCCATCATTCCTATCTTTCATCACCTTCCCAAGATTCACAAAACACTTCACTCACCACCCGGGAGACCGATCATTTCTAGCATTGGGTCCCTGGGGGAGCACCTTTCACAATATATAGATCATTTTTTACAACCACTTGTACACACCTTACCTTCACACATTTTAGACACCAAGCATGTTTTATCACTATTAGCACCCTTCACGTGGCACCCACACTACATCTGGGTTACACTAGATGTAGCTTCCCTCTACAACATCATACAGCACGAACACGGGCTTACAGCAGTGGAATTTTTTCTCACTGAACACTCCCCTCTTTCCCCTGCACACACCGCCTTCTTATTAGATAGTATTAGGTTTTCACTCACCCATAATTATTTCCTTTTTAACCGCCAGTTTTATCTCCAAACACGTGGGACAGCTATGGGGACTTCGTTTGCCCCCTCCTATGCCAACCTGTTCATGGGTTGGTGGCAGGCGTCCCACGTGTTTGGAGATTCCAACCCTTACAGACATCATATAGCGTTCTACAAGCGCTATATTGATGATCTGCTTTTGATCTGGAGTGGTGGGGAGGAAGATCTCAAAGGGTTTCTGGTATATCTGACAGATAATTCATTAAATTTAAAATTCACACATATGTCGGATTCACATCAAATTCAATTCCTTGATCTTAATCTTTACATTGATATTGAAAATAAAATTCAATCCGATATTTTCAGGAAAGAGAATGCAAGAAACTCTTTACTCCATGCAAATAGCTGTCACTCCCGCCCTTTGGTCAGGGGCATTCCGAGGGGTCAGTTCCTCCGTTTACGGCGGAATTGTTCTACCCTCAGTGCCTTTGTCCACAGGGCGGGAGAGATGAGGAGTAGATTCCTGGCAAGAGGATATGCGAAACAAGATCTAGACACAGCTTATGAATCAGCTCTGGGTACAGAAAGAGATTCACTAATTAAAATGAATTTGAAAGAATCTGACTCAGACAAGCCTCATAACAGCTCCGATGTACTGTACTTTATTACTAACTTCAGTGAGCAAGCTAATGCCATTAAAGCGATCATTCATAAACATTGGGCCATGTTATCTATGGACCCATTATTAGAGAAAATGACATGCACTGGTCCACGCATAGTATTCCGTAAAGCTGCAACGTTAGGTAACTTACTGTCACCTAGCATGCTACGGTCGGATGCTGGTAAAGATAATAGGTTATCATTGTTTCCCAAGTTACTGGGCTCATACAAATGTGGCCATTGTAATATTTGCACTTATATGACCAAAACTACGCACTTTTCCAACTGTGACGAATCACGTAAATTCAAAATCAAATCGTTTATATCCTGCCAAACATCTTTTGTAGTGTATGTTTTACAATGCGGTTGTAAAAAACAATACGTGGGTCTCACTAGCAGAATGCTCAAGATTCGCATCTTAGAGCACTTGAGACTTATTCGCAACCGCAATATGATACATCCAGTACCCATACACTTCAATACATGTCCATTGGGTTCAATCAAATCCTTTAAATGTATGGCCATTGAACACATTACCTTACCTCCACACATCCTCTGCCCATGTATGGAACCCGTTAGGATGATGTAGTGACCTTCTTTATCTTTTTTTAACTGTCTTAGCGGTAAAGGGTATCTTATTGTGGAAAAGTATAGCAATTCCCTTCTTTTTTTCAGGGTCTGAAGAGAGGTAGAACTGGGAATATTGTTTATCCATGTAACGGGGGGCACTCTTGTTGCTAAAATGCGTTTCTTGGAGCATCAATCTGTCGGCACCCCGTCTCTTATATTCTGCAAATGCTATTTTATGTTTAATGGGGCTATTGAAACCCTTCACATTATGTGAAACAATTTTAAGGTCCATCTAATGATAGTAGGTGTGTAGTGCGGATCATGAGCCATAATCTTACCCCGTTCCCAGGGCCGAGATATCTTTCTGTT
This sequence comes from Ascaphus truei, assembly GCF_040206685.1. Lineage (NCBI taxonomy): Eukaryota > Metazoa > Chordata > Amphibia > Anura > Ascaphidae > Ascaphus > Ascaphus truei. Next base: position 80,098,285 of record NC_134490.1, on the reverse strand, counting down.
GGGTTGACTGGTGATGCGGTGGTAGAGATTCCAGGTGGTCTATTGAAGTCTGCTCCTCCTTCCGCCAGGGGGAGAAAGAGGGGGAGGGAAGGCCAGGGCTGGGTGGAGGGGGGGGGGAGACACATGAGGGTAGGGTGGGGAGGGGAAACATACAACATATAAAGAGCAAAAAGACATCAGTGACAGCTTAAACATTGTGTTTCTGTTAGAGAGAACACATATATTTAGGAGGGTCTCATCTGGAATGGTCCCAGTGAGATCCTTATGCCCATAGGCATGGCCTAACAGATCGTCCGTAACGTTGGACTGGTCTGTGTCCCGAGGGACCGGCCTCCTAGGGACTTGAACACGGCCCATTACGGGCGAATGGGTCGAAATAGGAGACACCTGCAGGCGGGGGGGGGGGGGGGGAGGGGGGGAGGGGAGGGGTGTCCCCGCAGCGCATCATGAAACAATATTTATATTAATTTGTACCGGCATTAACTTTCGTAGATAACGCTAAATGAAATTTTACAAACACCTCAAACAATTGACATCAAAAGATTGAGTCTATAGAGCCAGGGTGGGCAACCCTGACGCCATTCGCCACTTGTGGCGAATTGGCAGTGAAACTGTGGCGAATGAAGCCTCCTCCCTCCCCCTCTCCCCTTTCCTGCTACCTAGTAAACCTCCGGGTAGTGAGGGCAGTCCGCTGACGTCACTCATGACATGCTGTCTGCCGCCTATGCGGACAGTCTGGCGATCCGCCACACAAGCACTCAGCTGTTATTAGGGGAACCCCGAGCCCGGCGCTTCTCTGTGCTCTGATGGCCACCTACCAGTGCAGCACTCAGCTGTTAGGAGGGGAAATCCCCTACCCGGTCTTCTCCCTGCTCGCACTCAGCTGTTAGGAGGGGAAATCCCCTACCCGGTCTTCTCCCTGCTCGCACTCAGCTGTTAGGAGGGGAAATCCCTTACCCGGTCTTCTCCCTGCTCGCACTCAGCTGTTAGGAGGGGAAATCCCTACCCTGTGCGCACTCAGCTGTTAGGAGGGGAAATCCCCTACCCGGTCTTCTCCCTGCTCGCACTCAGCTGCTGGCAGGGGAAATCCCCTACCTGCGCGTCTCCTTTCCTGGACGGCCAGCTACTAGTGCAGGGAGAGCTGAGAGATACTTCCCCCCCCCCCCCCCCTACCTGTCTGACCTCTAGGTACCTAAGCAGAGTCTGAGGCAAGTATACTACCAGGACTGTGCTGCTGCTGAGTTACTAACCTCCATTCTATCAGGAAATACCTACCCTCCCTATCCTGGCTGTCCACTGTTTATCCCATACTCTGCAACTGCATCAGCCTGACAATACCATAACTGGATCTAAAATGGTTTTTACATTCAGCCCTTGCTGAACATGTCCTCTCCTGCTGCCCAGATCCCCACCCATGCTGCCTTCATGCTCCCAGACCACCCCCTCTCAGACTGCCCAGATCCTCCCAGACTGCCCTGACCCTCCACTTTTACGCTGCCCTGACCCTTCCCTCTCACGCTGCCCTGACCCTCCCCTCTTGCGCTGCCCTGACCCTCCCCTCTTGTGCTGCCCTGACCCTCCCCTCTCACGCTGCCCTGAGCCTCCCCTCTCGCGCTGCCCTGACCCTCCCCTCTCGCGCTGCCCTGACCCTCCCCTCTCGCACTGCCCTGACCCTCCCCTCTCGCACTGCCCTGACCCTCCCCTCTCACGCTGCCCTCATCATCCCCTCTCACGCAGCCCTCATCATCCCCTCTCACATTACCCTCATCATCCCCTCTCACGCTACCCTCATCATCCCCTCTCACACTATTGTATTGTATGTCTTTATTTATATAGCGCCATTAATGTACATAGCGCTTCACAGTAGTAATACATGTGGTAATCAAATAAATAACAGATAATATAAATAACAGATCATGGGAATAAGTGCTTTAGACATAAACGTAACATTAAGGAAGAGGAGTCCCTGCCCCGAGGAGCTTACAGTCTAATTGGTAGGTAGGGAGAACGTACAGAGACAGTAAGAGGGAGTTCAGGTAAGTGCGTCTGCAGGGGGCCAAGCTTTATGTATCACGTGTTCAGAATATTCATAGTGCTATTCATATGATTTTTTAAGCAAGTGTGTCTTAAGGTGGGTCTTACACTGCCCTCATCATCCTCTCTCATGCTGCCCTCAGCATCCCCTCCCATGCTGCCCAGACCCCCCCCCCACAGCTGCACCAAGCCTGCCCACACCAGCATCCACCCTGCCCCCACTGCTGCTGCAGAGTTACCCCCTCCCGCCGCCACAGTTCCCCTGTCCTACGCCCCGCGCGTTATGCACCCTCCTATGTGCCCTACGCATAGGACGGGGGGGGGGTGCTTGATGATGAGGGGGACTGCTGAAAGGGACTGGGGGAGATCTAGGGTGCTGGGGGGAGATGATGATGATGATGATGGGGGTTAAATGAGATGGTGATGAGGGGGTGAGGTGATGATGAGGAGGGTAGTGGTGGTGGCGTGAGAGGAGGATGAAGAGGGGGGTGAGAGGATCAGGGGGTTGCGGTGGGAGAATTTATAAACTTGTTCAAACAGTGTGTGGTTTAAAATTTTCGCATGCGCAACATAATACCTCAATTTTTACATGGTGTGGCTATTTTCACTTCTAATTCGCCACACCTGTGGCTACATTGAAAAATAGGTTGCCCACCCCTGCTATAGAGGTATAGTTTATATCTATAGGGATGCATAAGAGATCCCACCCCGATCCCACCCCGAAACCTCGAAACCTCCCCTCTAAGTCTTGCATGGACCTACCTTTACCCCTATAGTAACCTTCTGTACCACTCCTACTTATACCTTAAGCTGTGATTAATCTAAACTCCTCCTTCTTTCACCTTTAATTCCTGATCTGTGTCTTTTAAGAGACATGAAGAACGCCTGTCAGACCCCTCTAACCCCACCCACCTATTACTCTGATATTCCTTGTGGCATGCAAGTCTATCTCTATACAGCGTGTGTAATCAGAAAAGAGGGGAAGGCAAATGGCCCCATTTATAGCTGAGGTTACTTATTGGGAGGGCCTCTGTAACTTAGACTAGATCTTGTCATTTAATTCTATGTTCTAGTTGTCCTTCCGTCTACCCCCCCCCTCCCCCCCCCCCCACCCCACCACCCCTAGTGTAACTTCTATGGCCCTGAGGCCTTTATTGAAGACAATAATAGCCCGGTCGTCACGTTGGAGGCAGCGCTTCTTTTTGCCTTTCGGCTGTTTTTAGTGCTCACAGCCCCTTATCTCCCCTTCTGCTCCCACCTCCCTCCCAGCTCCCCGTCACCTTTCACGTCATTGCGAGCCACCGGAAGTAGAGGGGGCGTGTAACAGGGGACTTATCCCTGTTCACAAAGGTGCCTCTAATCCAGCAGTGTGGTGGTTAACTTCTGGTAGCAAATTAACTAGCACCACCTCCCTGATTACAGGTAGTAAAAAAAGCCTGCCTTTGAGACAGGAAGTAACTCCTCCTTTGCTCACGTGTGAGCTGACCTTTGGAGACAGAGCAGTGTTTTTGAGTCTCACAGGAGAGACTGACTAAAAGAACACCCATCTCTGGAGCTTACCGGTCTTGAGCTCTGCACAGCAGACCTGATTTCAAGACACAGGGAAGTCTACTACACCTGAAGCTGAACCAGGAAGTGACAAGATTTTCCCTCCAAGAAACAGATAAGACTTTTATTCTTAAGAGACTGCTTATATCTGCTTATTGACTGTTATATGTTTTGGGGCTGCGAGAACCTGCTTGACTAAGGGAGATGTGAATTAATGCATAGTGTTTCACTAGAAATACTCCCAAGTGATTAGAAGCTTTGTTCCCCTCCCCCCCTTGTGTTTGGATGAATTTCCTGATAACAAGGAAAAGGCACAATAAAGCCTTATTATAATTTCACATTATAAACGACTCCAAGTGTGTACCTCTGTGAACGTCCGTCTACAGGGCGGGACCGGAAGAAGAGGGGAAGCCGCCATCTTGAAGGTGGTTGTCGAGCAGGTCGGAGGTGTGGCCAGTGGGTCCGCACCTCTCCTCTGAGGTTCCCGCTCAGTTCGGAGGGATGAAGGAGGGAAGATGGCCGCCCTTCTAAAGTTTGCGACGGATCATCGGGGGTATCCACGCTGCTGTCTCCAGGCGTCGCGTCAGATTTCAGGTCATTCAGACAGGATCTGTAGCGGTGTCTCTTCTGGGTGAGATAGGGGTGGTGCAACTTCTCAGAAGTGGCTCATTTGGTCAGTGGGGTATAGTAGAGGCTTGTCCTGCGTGGATTAGTCCTTATCCTTGGGGGGGGGGGGGGGGGCAGCCGCGGATCCAGCTCTGCTCCAGGAGGTCGACAGAGCCTCTCCCCTCCCTGGGGATACACGCGGGGAGGGCAATGGAGTCCCTGAAGGGTGTTCCAGGTCCAATTTGCGGAGGAAAGCGTCTCCATTCCTCCGCCTCCATAAGGTATATGGGGTGCCATTTTTTATTACAAACAGAGCGAAGGGGAACAGCCAGCGGTATTTTAGGTTGTTTTCTCGCAGTGCTTTTGTGACCGGCCATAGATTTCTCCTCCTGGTCAGCGTAGCTGGGGCTAGGTCTTGGAAGACTTGGAAATGGATCTCATCAAATTCAGTGTATTTTTGGTTCCTTGGGGGCTATGCACTAAGCTCCGAGCTTTCACACTGGCCTGAAAAAAATTAGCACGTCCGATAAAAAATGAAGCCGACGGCGCGATTCACTAAGGCCCTCAGCCCATTTTCTATCGGACGTGCCCAAAACTGGCTTATCGTGCATGCAAGGTTTTTTTCCTCTGCTAGCGCACTGAAACTTCCCGTACGCTAGCTGATAGAAAAAAAAGCTGCATGTAACATTTGCATGGAGATTTGCCATCTCCATGCAAGGCTGTTACAGGCGATCGTACACTAAATAAATACATTTGAATAATAGTGTACATGAGCAGGGGGTCTCCGGAGCTGAACCGCATTGGTTTCAGGTACGGGGGCCCCCTACTTCAGGAGTTACAGGCCCCGTTATGGTGTGCCAGTATCCCCTGCACTTTCAAGCTCCTGCGTCACGTGACCGGGATATTTACATTCTTCTGGGGATACCGGCACCCCATAAAGGGGCTTGTATCTCCTGAAGTAGGGGATCCCCGAGGCTGAAACCAATGCGGTTCAGCTCTGGAGACCCCTTCACATCTACACTACTGTCAAAACACACATAACAATAAACAATAATTCCTTACTGTAGCGGCTATCTGCTATGGTAATGAAGCTGCATTCATGTACATTTTAATAATAGTTTGCGGGAGCAGGGGGTCCCCTGAGCTGAACCGCATTGATTTCTGCCTCAGAGACCCCCTGCATCCCGAGTTACAAGACGCGACGTGGACGCTATCAAGATGGTGGCGACACTGGCACCGATGCCCCAATCCGGGGCCTGTAACTCGGGAAGCAGGGGGTCCCTGAGGCAGAAATCAATGCGGCTCAACTCAGGGGACCCCCTGCTTCCTAACAATATTAATAAAAATACATTAAAGCAGCTTCATTACCTTAGCGGCTAGCCACTAAGGCAATGAAGGGGTTAAGGCACAATAGCATGTTTATTGGGGACAATTGCCCCCAATAAACATAGCAATATACAACACACATCTCCCCGCCCCCTAACATATACAGTACAGTAGTGGGCAAAATACTATTATCCACATATGGATAATAATGCATTTGGCCATTTAAAATACATATAAATCACAATAAATACAGTAAATACATATTACACTTACCTTTTCCAGGCACCCACGATGAAGGCCGTCTTCATCCTCATCTTCATCCTGCCCATGTCCCTCCGGTGCTGCAAAACATACTGTACACAAGAATAAAAATAGCCCCTAACCCCTTAATCACTTTAGCGGTCATTGACCGATACAGTCATTAAGGGGCTAACCCACCCTCATCCACTAACCCAGGCGGGAGGCTACAATAAATACCCTCCCCCACTACCCATCCCGTGAGGCCTAACCACCCTCACCCACTAACCCACTAACCCAGGCGGGAGGCCTACCCACATACCCTTGGGGCCAATGCCCCCTTCCCCCACTCCCAGTACCCATAAGAAAAATAATACACAGCCCCACGATAAACATCATTATATTTATTCTATACATAACCCACCTCCTGTGCCCCCCCATAAATACATGATTTATTATTTTACATACAGGGTTAATACCCCAGACCCACGGGAGTCCCTGGTGGGCCTGACGGGTCACCTCACAGACCTACAGTAGCCCAGCACCTGGTTTCAAACAGGGTCTGGAGGCCTGTGGGTGGTCCCCACCAGGTGCCTTGGTCCACCAGGTGGTCTCCGCGGGTCACGTGGGCCACAATGGGGTCTCCACGGGTAGGCCCGCAGCTGTGTGGGTGGCCCCGGGTCAGACCCACAGGTGTCTGAGGGGCCTCGGGTGGTTCCCATGGGGGTCTGTGGGCCCACGGGTGGTCCCTACGGGTCCGTGGTGCCCCCAGGTGGGGCAACCGGTTCTTCCCCTCAGGTATCCCCCATGGACACCTCCAGCCTGCTACCCGTAGAAAGCCCGAGGAGACCTCAGGTGGTCTCCAGAGGTCCCCCGCAGACCAAAAGGAACCAACCCTGTATGTAAAAAAAATAAACCTGACCTATACATTAAATACATCAACCCCCCCAACCTCCAACACATACAGTAAAATTATGTGCAAAATAACTATTATCCAGATATGGATAATAGATTATTTGGCCATTGTGAAACACATAAAACATGCATAAATCAAAACATGAATTCTTAATCTTAAAATCACCACATTGCATGTTACAATTAATCCAGCAGCACTTGTAAAAATAAACCAACAAACCAGCAGCTACACAGATGTATATGAAATGTCACACAATTGCATTCAGTGTGTACATGATGCAATTAATCTGTGCATCATGTAACACTATGCAAAATATATGTAAAAATAAAATACACTATGAACAATGTCCCCTAACCACCAATGCCATCATGAAAATCAAATAGAAACTAAGCAACATTAATACATTTACCATCAATCAATTAGTCAATTTCCTAAACCAATTACAATACAATACAAATCAATTATACAATTCCCTATTCAATTCCTTTAATCCAAACCATTGCCAAAAGAATTCTAATTGAAAGTAACCACCATCATTCCCATCTAACTACCAGAAAGAAGCCATTAAAAAAAACCTGTAACTAAACACAAATTACATTATTCACACCAATGTATAAATAAAGCTGGTAAATACATTAGACATACATGAAAAGAACATAAACATTAGCAAAACAATCAATTATTATCCCTGTATGTCTTTCCATATAGATAGATATACATAACATACAGGGGCAATAATAGAGCATAAAAAACAATGCATTTACATCCAAAAATCACATAGAATACACCCATTGAGTGTCCGTGAATGTATGTATATCCACAGGGACATAGATACATTCAGGGGCATTAAATGGGAATAAAAAAATAAAAGACATGAATAAAAAATCCCAAAAACCTGTAAAAGTTAAAATAATTAACTTTTCTTTTGTTTACTTACTATTAGATGCCCACTCACCGAAATCCAGGCGACACGGAAGCACTGGAACCAATCCAAAGGTAACCATAAAATAATAAACCCTTACAATCCACAATGTGTCTTCTTCTATTTGTAATCCTTTACGTCAGTCTTGTGGTCTTCATTTCTTCTTTGGGGTCTTCTCCGTCTTCTTCCATCTTCTTACGCCACGCCCTTATTTTCTTCTTAGGAGGGGAGGTGTTCCCTCCTTGGCGTCTGACTTCAAAATGAGATGACATAGGCTTTTATAGGCCTATGATGTCACATTTTGGAAAAAAAAAAGGACGTCATTTAAAGGCAATAACGCCAGCCAATCAGAATGGCTGAGCTTCAATTGCCTTTAAGATGACGTTATCAAAACAAAGATGGCCGGCGACACATGGTACGCTAGCCAATCAGAGCGTGGGAACGAAATCCCAACTCTGATTGGCTCAAGTAGACCATGTGACAGAGACTCCGGGTCCCCCCAGACAGCCACGGGCCTACCTGTAGGAACCCCATTGTGGCCCACGGTGACTCGCGGAGACCACCTGGTGGACCAAGGCGCCTGGCGGGGACCACCCGCAAGCCTCCAGACCCTGTTTGAAACTAGGTGCTGGGCTACTGTAGGTTTGTGAGGTGACCCATCAGGCCCACCAGGGACTCCCGTGGGCCTGGGGTATTAACCCTGTATGGAAAATAATAAATCATGTATTTATGGGGGGGACAGGGGGTGGGTTATGTATAGAATAAATATAATGATGTTTATCGTGGGGCTGTATATTGTTTTTCTTGTGGGTACTGGGGGTGGGGGAAGGGGGTATTGTCCCCAAGGGTATGTGGATAGGCCTCCCGTCTGGGTTAGTGGGTTAGTGGGTGAGGGTGGTTAGGCCTCACAGGATGGGTAGTGGGGGAGGGTATTTACTGTAGGCCTCCCGTCTGGGTTAGTGGGTGAGGGTGGGTTAACCCCTTAATGACTGTAGCGGTTAATCACCGCTAAGGTGATTAAGGGGTTAGGGGCTATTTTTATTCTTGTGTACAGTATGTTTTGCAGCACCAGAGGGACATGGGCAGGATGAAGATGAGGATGAATACAGCCTTCATCGTGGGTGCCTGAAAAGGTAAGTGTAATATGTATTTACTGTATTTATTGTAATTTATATGTATTTAAAATGGGCAAATGCATTATTATCCATATCTGGATAATAGTAATTTTGCCCATTACTGTATTGTATGTGTTAGAGGGGTGTATTTAGTTATAAATATTGTTTATTATTTTTGGAGACACAACATTGGTACCGCAGGCCCGCGGGGACCCCGGGACGGCCACGGGGTCAGCCGGGGACACCCGCCGACCTGTTGTATGGGTGTTGCGCATGCACAAATGTAAAGCAATACATTTTTCAAAGTCCTGCTTTTTTTATCACCTGCCTTTAACTGGTGAGCTTTATTCAGCGCAACTTTCACGTACGATAAGTTTGCGTTGCTTAGTGAATCCCGCAGAAGGGCAGGATTCAGCGCAAACAGCTCATCGTACGAGCAAAGTTGGACTTTGAAAAATTTCCACGAAAAAATCAGTTTTGGAGCGCAAAGTGCCTGTTTGCGCGGCTTAGTGAATAGCGCTCGGCGGAACTTCACGTTCTAAGAGCACTTTGCGCTCTTAAAACAACTTATCACTGCTTAGTGCATTGCCCCCTTGTCTTTTGGGATATTGATTCTTTTGTTTTAAAAATATGGAATCAAACAATAATATCCCTGGGGTGGTCTCCGTGTTGGGGGCGGGAGCGGAGCGCCCTATGGCACATATCCAGGTGTCTATCTGTGTCAGATCGTCTGGCATTAGGTGTTCTACCCAGCGTCAGATGAAGTCTTCCGGGTCTGTTACAGTCTCTGGCACCCCTCTGATGCGGAGGTTGTTTCTCCTGCCCCTATTATCAGTGTCTTCCATCTTATCCCCCATATCCCTTATCTGGGCTGACAGGGAGGCTACCTCAGCTTTAGTTTGCTGCAGGTCTGATATGGTTTCGTCCGATTTTACCTCCAGTGTGTTTGTCCGCTCTCCCAGGGCGTCTAGGTCTTTGCGCAGGGCCCAGAGTTGTGACTTGAAAATTGTTCTCATCTCCCCACAAAGTTCTTTGATGTCCTTTACTCTGGCCCATTCCTGGTCCCCAGCACCAGAGGGGGGTCTGTTAGTCCCCAATTCTGTGTCTGTGTCAGGCTCTCTAGCGTCGTCGTTGGGAGGCTGGGGGGGAAGTCTGTCTCTGTTCTTATTCTCTGTGCTTTTCCCGCCATCGCCATTGCTGCAGGGGACTTGTGAGGGGTTTTGTGGAAGTAGCTTGCTACTGAGGTGACTCTTCTGCCCCTTCTTGTGGTCAGCGGCATCCCCTGCTGTTCGGATACCTGAGGCTGCCTTTTTTTATACATTTTGTGCAGAAAATGCCGGTAATTAGTTAGTTATTTGCGCCGACGGGCTGGAGCTCAGCTTTCAAGCTTCCATGCACCACCGCTTGCGCATGCGCCTCCAAGTAGAAATTTTAAAGAAAAGGTTTTTAGAAAAAGATTATAGTGAGAAACTCCTTGAGGCCTCCTTGGAAAAAGAAAGAAATTAGAAAGAAAGGACTTGATTAAACCTAAAGAAACTACATCACCTGTAAAGACCATGAGAAAGGACTTTAGCTTTGCATTCCTTTCGGAGTACAATAAGGATGTAAAGAAGATTAAAGATATTATTAAAAAGCATTGGCCCTTATTGTTAAGTGACCCCCTGCTTAGGAATGAGATTTCAGAAATACCAGATGTAATTTTTAAGAAAACGTGTAATTTAAAGAATAGGTTTGCTCCGAGTATAATAAGATAAAAGAAGGTTATGAGTAATGTTGATGAGAGACATTTTCTGAAGAATGCTGAAAGCTTTTAAAAAAAGGCTAAAGGTTTCTTTGGGTGTAAAAGAGGAGACTTTTAAGATAAATCAATTTATATGCTGTGGGTCAGAATGTGTCATATACGTATTGGAATGCCCTTGCGGGCTCCAATATGCGGGCAAAACAACATTAGGACTCGCATTCTCGAACACTTGAGAACTATTCGGCAGGATGTCACAACACACAGTGTGCCTAAACATTTTTAGAGTGTCACAACTCGGATCCCACTGGTTTGACCTTTTTGGGGATTGAGCAGGTGCAGCAGCATTGGAGAGGTAGAGCTAGTTGATTGGATTTGAGTAAGCGTGAAATGTTCTGGATTCATAAATTAAAAACGCTTACCCCCTTTGTCTTAAATGCTGACTTTGAGATTATACCATTTTTATAAATTTTAAGATAATAAAGATTCTATATTTATGTATTTATATTTTTAAGATACTTTTAGTATTGTTTTATTCTTTTGTAAGGAGCATTTTTGAACCCCTCCAAGTCTGCACTAGCAAATCTCAGCGGTGCGCAAACTGGGGGGCGCGACCCCCAGGGGGGGCGCGAGACTGCCGACAGGGGGGAGGGGGGGGCGCTGGGTTTACAGAGGCCCCGCACGCTTCCCGAAGGCACTTAAATTGAGTGCCGGGGGAGCTGTAGGGCCTCTGTAAACCTAACTTACCCGGCTTCCTCCCTGCATCGCCATGGCAACGTGACGTCATGACGCCGGAGCGCGGGTAAGTGGGGGTTGGGGGGGGGGGGCGCGGGAGTGAGGGGACCCCCGGCAGGGGGGCACAGGGAAAAACGTTTGCGCCCCCCTGCACTAGCTCATCTCCTACTGTTTGTTCTTCTTAGATTTTATATTTTAAGTAATTTTATGCACTGATGTTAACGTCTGTTCCTCTCTTTTCCAATATCTTCCCTTTTTTATGTTCCCCCTTTTTATGCATAATGTTGAGGATTTTTTAGCTGCCATATATATTATGCATGATTGTAGTCTGTCTCTTGACTGTCAGGGACTTAGTATTTTAATTTAATGTGTACAGGCTGTATTTGCTATAAGGTGCTTATTTCATTGATTTGTCCAGTTTTTGATGTGAATGTTATATATTAAAATGTAGGTTTGTTTGTACTGCACTATATATAGCTTAAATTAGGTCCAGCCCTGAATGAATCAATTGGGACAATTAGAGATCCTTTAAATAGTTAATGGGTGTGGGGAGGGACCTACCTCCTGACGAAGTGGCTAACGCTGTGAAACGCGTTGAGATTGGATGAGGCAAGAGCACCTGGAGACAAGCTGTGCAGCGGATCGTAAGGATCGCAGGGACTGCACTGTGTGAGGGTGAATGGAGGTGAGGGAGTCCCGGAAGTGATGTCACACACCGGAGTGTGCGGCGAGGAGACTGATGATAGCGGGTCAAAGCGGGGGTTCCCAGAGTTATACCGATGAGCAGCCGTCACACACTGTTTGCAGCCGAGTAATATCAGAGATTTGTCTTCCAGAGGCTCTGCGTCGTATTGCCTGCATTAACTACTGAAAGTGTGAGTAGTGTGTTTTTAACAGCACTAAAACTTGTACTATTTGTCTGCACTATGTATCTTTCTTTATCTTGAGGGATTACTGTGAGGGACATCCAACTTAATACATTTTGGAGCACACCTGGGTCATTACCTGTATATCCTTAGGGTCCGGCAGTCATCAGCACATTAAGGAGGCACACAAGAGCCAGAAGTTGTAACTGCTTTATTAATTCTCCATTTTTGTAAGTGGGCACGTTTAAGATCCTTATAACATTCAATAGTTCTTAAGGAGTTAAGTTCAGTAATAGCCAAATCATTATATTTAATATTCAAGGACTCAATTTCCCCAGGTCTAGTGTCACAAGATTGGCGTAAAGCAGACATGGTGCCTATATTTTAAAAGGGAGCTAGATCACAACCAGGGAATTACAGACCTGTAAGCACAACATCAATAGTGGGCAAGCTACTTTATTTGAAGGTTTAGTATGTGATAATATTCAGTAATACCTAATGGAAAACCAAAATATTAGTAATAGTCACCATGGATTTATGAAGGGTAGGTCATGCCAATTTAACCTTATTAGTTTCTTTGAGGAGGTAAATAGGAATTTAGACCAGTATAAGTAGTTGATGTGGTCTACTTAATATAGATAAATGTAAGCTTATGCATTTGGGAAACAAGAATTATGCAGGCAGCGTTCAAAGTAAATGGGGATAAATTAGGAAAATCCTTGATGGAAAAGGATTTAGGATTGCTTGTAGACAGCAGGCTTAGCAATAGTGCCCAAAGTCATGCAGTAGCTGCAAGGGCAAACATGATCTTATCTTGCATTAAACGGGCAACGGATGGAAGGGAAGTAAACATAATTATGCCCCTTTACAAAGCATTAGTAAGACCACACCATGAATATGGAGTACAATTTTGGGCACCACTCCTTAGAAAATACATTATCAAACTAGAGAGCTTGCGTGTACTGATTGATCTGTGTGGTTGATTGAAGTGCTGTTGGTTAAAGTGTGTGCAGTTAGAACCAGAAGCAGTTTGAACAAGGAAGCAGTTAAACAAGGTATAGTTTATTGAAGTACAGTTTACTGTTAGTACTTCTAAACTTCATAGTTGCTAGAATGAGCAGGATTGAAAATGCCACTTAATGCACATCTTGCCGCATGTATGTGCACTTGGAGCAGCTGTTCCAAGGAGCATACCGCTGTGAGAGGTGTGAGCAGGTGGTCTCTTTAGAATCAGAGATTGCTGATCTGAAGAGGCAACTTGCAATATTGAGGGACATTGGCAATCTTGAAAGGGAATTAGAGCTCACTGAGCAGGCCCTTGCTTCGACTAGTGGTGCAGATGGTGGCGCTGTTAGTGAGGAGCAGGTAGGTAGCTTAGTTGCTGTTAGTGAGGAGCAGGTAGGTAGCTGGGTGACAGTTAGAAGGGGAAGCAGGGGCAATAGGGAGAGGCAGGTCGTTTCTGAGCTGACACATCCCAATAGATTTGCCATGTTGAGTGAAGATATTGGGAATGTTGGGGCAGAAATGGCAAGGCTGGGGGAGACTAATTCCTCTAGCAGCCAGGGGAATAGTTCCTCCAGCACAGTGGGGACTCAGGATGCTCAGATGCAAAGAAAGATTGTGGTGGTGGGGGACTCCATTATTAGGAAGGTAGATAGGGCAATCTGTTGCCGGGACCGCATGAACCGAACAGTTTGTTGTCTCCCGGGTGCTCGGGTTCGGCACATTGCGGATCGGGTAGACAGATTGTTGGGGGGGGCTGGGATTGACGCGGCGGTCTTGGTACATGTTGGCACCAATGACAAAGTTAGAGAAAGATGGAGGGTCCTAAAAAATGATTACAGGGATCTTAAGGCAAGGACCTCCAAGGTAGTATTTTCTGAAATACTACCAGTGCCATGCGCTACCACAGGGAGACAGTCAGAGATCATGGAGGTTAATGCATGGCTAAGAAAGTGGTGTAGGAAGGAGGGGTTTGGGTTTTTAGAGCACTGGGACTCCTTTTCTGAGAGGTGCCATCTATATTCTAGGGACGGATTGCACCTCAATGAAGAGGGATCTTCTGTGCTAGGGGGGAGAATGCTAAAAAGGTTGGAGGAGATTTTAAACTAGGATGGAGGGGGGAGGGGAATGAAACAGATAATGAACTAAATGGAATAGATGAGGATACAAGGTGGTATGGAGGTAGAATGGGGGCAAGTGCAAGTTTGACAAGCAGTGAAATACCCATAATAAATAGAGATAATACTAGAAAACTTCTAAAGACTAAACCAAGTGGGAGCAGAAAGGAAGGAGCAGATAAGATAATAGTACAGGCTGAAAAAAACCTGAAATGCATGCTTGCTAATGCAAGAAGTCTGACAGATAAAATGGGGGAGCTTGAATTAATAGCTACAAGGGAGCAGTATGATATCATAGGCGTTACTGAAACATGGTGGGATGAAACTCATGACTGGACAGTTAATTTAGAGGGGTATTCTCTTTTTCGGAAGGATCGAACAAATAGAAGGGGAGGTGGAGTATGTCTATATGTTAAACCAGATCTAAAACCTATTATAAGGGATGATGTCTATGAAGGGAATGATGAAAATGTAGAGACCTTGTGGATAGAAATTAGCAGTGGAGGTAAAAGTATAAAGAAAATGTTTGTGGGAATATGCTATAAACCACCAAATATCTGTGAGATTGAGGAAGCAAAAATACATTTGCAAATGGAGAAGGCATCAAAACTGGGTCATGTTTGCATAATGGGGGATTTTAATTATCCAGACATAGACTGGGGCAACAAAAGGAAACAGGTTTTTGGGGGTGCTTAAAGATAATTATATGACCCAAATTATTGAGGAACCAACCAGGAGAGGGGCAGTTCTGGATTTGGTGATATCAAACAATGTAGAAGTAATAACAAATATTCAAGTCCTGGAACATTTGGGTAACAGTGATCATAACATGGTCTCATTTGAAATAAATGATCAAAAAACAGATTACTTGGGTTCAACAAAGACTTTAAACTTTAGAAAGGCAGATTTTAATAAACTGAGGTCTAATCTAGTAGTAATACAATGGGATGATGTTTTTGCAGGGAAAAATGTAGAAGATAAATGGGCAGTCTTTAAAACATTGTTAGAAAAACACACTTATCAGTGTATACCCTTGGGTAATAAGTATAAAAGAAATAAGTCAAAACCAATGTGGCTAAATAAACAGGTAGGGGAGGAAATGGACAAGAAGAGGAAGGCGTTTAGATTCTTTAAGTCAGAAGGGACAGAGACATCGTATCAGAATTATAAGGAATGTAACAAAAATTGCAAAAGGGCAATCAAATTAGCAAAAATGGATAATGAAAAAAGGATTGCAATAGAAAGTAAGGTCAACCCTAAAAAGTTCTTTAAGTACCTTAATAACAAAAAAATGAGAAAAGAAAATATAGGACCCTTTCAGTGTGAGATGGGTAGGCAGATTATTGGAGATAAGGAAAAAGCAGAGGTATTAAACAAATTCTTTGCCTCTGTGTTTACCAGGGAAGAATCAGGTTCAATAGTAGTGCTACAGGAGGAAGCCACAACCTCCATATTAATGACCAATTGGTTAACTGAGGAAGAAGTTCATAAGCGACTTGAAAAAATTAAAGTAAATAAGGCACCTGGCCCCGATGGCATACATCCAAGAGTTCTCAAGGAGTTAAGCTCAGTAATAGCAAAACCATTATATTTAATATTCAAGGACTCCATTTCCACAGGCTCAGTACCACAAGATTGGCGAAAAGCAGATGTGGTGCCTATATTTAAAAAGGGAGCTAGATCACACCCAGGGAATTACAGACCTGTAAGCCTGACTTCAATAGTAGGGAAACTACTTGAAGGTTTAATACGGGATAATATTCAGGAATACCTAATGGAAAACAAAATTATTAGTAATAGTCAGCATGGATTTATGAAGGATAGATCTTGCCAAACTAACCTTATTTGTTTCTTTGAGGAGGTAAGTAGGAATTTAGACCAGGGTAATGCAGTTGATGTGGTCTACTTAGATTTTGCAAAGGCTTTTGATACGGTTTCACACAAGAGGTTGGTGTACAAAATAAAGAAAATTGGACTCAGTAATAATATATGCACCTAGATTGAAAACTGGTTAAAGGACAGACAACAGAGGGTTGTCATAAATGGAACTTTTTCAGGTTGGGCTAAAGTCGTGAGTGGAGTACCTCAAGGATCGGTACTGGGACCCCTGCTTTTTAACGTGTTTATTAATGACCTTGAGGTTGGGATCGAGAGCAAAGTCTCCATCTTTGCTGATGATACTAAATCGTGTAAGGTAATAGAATCAGAGCAGGATGAAATTTCTCTTCAGAAGGACTTGGAGAGACTGGAAACGTGGGCAGGTAAATGGCAAATGAGGTTTAATACAGATAAATGTAAGGTTATGCATTTGGGATGCAAGAATAAAAAGGCGACTTACAAATTAAATGGAGATATATTGGGGGAATCCTTGATGGAGAAGGATTTAGGAGTGCTTGTAGACAGCAGGCTTAGCAATAGTGCCCAATGTCATGCAGTAGCTGCAAAGGCAAACAAGATCTTATCTTGCATCAAACGGGCAATGGATGGAAGGGAAGTAGACATAATTATGCCCCTTTACAAAGCATTAGTAAGACCACACCTTGAATATGGAGTACAATTTTGGGCACCAATCCTAAGAAAAGACATTATGGAACTAGAGAGAGTGCAGAGAAGAGCCACCAAATTAATAAAGGGGATGGACATTCTAACTTATGAGGAGAGGCTAGCTATATTGGATTTATTTACATTAGAAAAGAGGCGTCTAAGAGGGGATATGATAACTATATACAAATATATTCAGGGACAATACAAGGAGCTTTCAAAAGAACAATTCATCCCACGGGCAGTACAAAGGACTCGGGGCCATCCCTTAAGGTTGGAGGAAAGGAAATTTCACCAGCAACAAAGGAAAGGGTTCTTTACAGTAAGGGCAGTTAAAATGTGGAATTCATTACCCATGGAGACTGTGATGGCAGATACAATAGATTTGTTCAAAAAAAGGTTGGACATCTTTTTAGATGGGAAAGGTATACAGTGATATACCAAATAAGTATACATGGGAAGGATGTTGATCCAGGGATTAATCCGATTGCCAATTCTTGGAGTCAGGAAGGAATTAATTTTTCCCCTTAATGAGGTTTTTTGTTTGCCTTCCTCTGGATCAATAAGTAAGTATAGATATAGAATAAAGTATCTGTTGTTTGAATTTAGCATAGGTTGAACTTGATGGACGTACGTCTTTTTTCAACCTCATCTACTATGTAACTATGTAACTATGTAACTATGTAAGAGAAGTGCAGAGAAGAGCCACCAAATTAATAAAGGGGATGGATAATCTGATTTATGAGGAGATGCTGCCTAATTAGATTGGTGTACATTACAAAAGAGGTGTCTAAGAGGGAATATGATAACTATATACAAATATATTCAGGAACAATACAAGGAACTTTCAAAAGAACTATTCATCCCAAGGGCAGTACAAACAACACAGGTCATCCCTTTAGGTTGGAGGAAAGGAAATTTCACCAGCAACAAAGGAAAGGGTTCTTTACAGTAAGGGCAGTTACAATGTGGAATTTATAACCCATGGAGACTGTGATGGCAGATACAATACTGTAGATATGTTCAAAAAAGGGTGGACTTCTTTTTGTAAAGGAAAGGTACACAGGGATATACCAAATAAGTATACATGGGAAGGGTGTTGATACAGGGAGTAATCTGATTGTCAATATTTGGAGTCAGGAAGGAATTTATTTTTCACCTTATGAGATCGTTAGATGCATTCTGGTCTCCCAGATCTCTCTCCCCCCACCCCCTTGACATTATCAGTTGGCTATCACTATGTCTAAATTTATGTTAAGATTGTTTTAAATCTAATGAACAACTGTTGTATCTCCCCATATTATTTTTACCCTTTTTAATTTCTGTACCCCATAAAATCTGATAAATTAATAATTGAAAACAATAAACAATACTGACCAAACGATTGAAGCAAAATCATTTAATTTGAAAATATCCAAATCTTTCTTTTTCTAAGATCAGTTTAAGAATGTTTACAAAAAATATATTCATGACTATAAGCAGTTCATATTCATTTAAATGTTAAAATAACATGTAACATTTTTCACAAAAATTAGAAAATAATAGGTAAATAAACTAAAAATGTAATTACAAGGGAAATGTAATAACATTGCTGGAAGTTTAGGGATATTAATGCTGGCCTTATAACACTAATCATAACAACAATTATAATTCGATTTAGTAATTCTCCAATGTTTAGTAAATCTATGTACAGGATTTCAGATAACAGACTAACATGAAATACTGCTGCATTGATCATACAGATATCACTGTACAGGGAAAAAGATGAAGTTACACAACTATGAGCAAATGCACTGTGCAATTGTTACCTTGTTTTGCAACTTCCAGTTACTGTATTTGTAATTGCATTTGACCCCTCCAGGCTGCTGAGTGATAAGTGATGTGACAAGTGATGTTTTTAAGCATTGTAAGCATTTTAATTATCTCCTCAATACAACTACAGTTTTAAGAGCTGCAGTTATGAGAAAGATTCTACAAGCTACAACTGTATTCTTGATTTTTTTAAATCTTTATTTTTATATGTTGCTTTTTATCAGTGCCTAAAAAAAAATCAAATTAAAAGAGAACTAGAATTACCACAGCAAAAAAACTCATTCCTTTGCTTTGTCTTTCCTTGGTAGATGTGGTTCTATTGTTGTTACAAACAATGAACCATTTTTTATAGCAGCTTCTAATTCTGTTGCTTTTTATTATTCATTTTACATCCTTACTTATCATTTCATTAAGCTTTACCCCATTCTTATAATATAGGGAACTGAAATGCTCTGGCCCCTATTCAATGTGCTGTTCTGTATCAAAATACTGAAGAAGACATCAGCTCCATTTAAATGGGTGAGAATAAAATCTGCTCACGCCCAGAAGACAGTCTTCCAGCAGGAGAATAAGAGCCTTTTGTTTGAATTCTCTCAACACAATGCATTGCAGTATTTCACAATGGCCCTTGTTCAATATGCTGTGAAACCATCTTCCCCATGCTGGAGAAAATCTTAGTCTCATTTATTTAAATGGAGCTTAATTTAAACTCAAGCACAAACAAGTCGGCTTCTCCGCATATTGAATAGGTGCCAAAGTGTTAACGTTTCCTGTCCTATGCTGCTAGAACTGGGATAAGCATAATTCAGTGATATTGAGGGGACTATTTTTCATATTAAAATTGTTCTAAATAACGTGACTAAATGTGTGGGTTTTGCTTAAGGGCCATAGCTTAATAATAATAATAATAATGCATTTAACCTACAAAAACAAAATAATGAGTTATATATCAAAGAATCCTTGCTGCAATGAAGCAGCAATGCAATAATTCTCAGTTGATGTATTATGGTTTATTTCTTTGATTAATCTGGTGAAATTAATTTTATCCCTTTTTTTTACTGGGTTACAGTCTGCAGATGTTAATAAATATTCCCCAATCTCTACATTTTAAAAGAGTTCATATAATTAGCACTAGGAACAGTATAGTTACACACATAACATGTTTATAAATCTATAATTAGCACAATAAATATGTATTCACTGCCATAGGTCATGCAACATTCTCAGATGATATAATCAATGTTTACATGAAACAATAAGTGGCGTTTTTGAATGAATTTGCTAGGACATATTAGAAACATATCACAAAGTAAAAAATTGCAACAAAAAAAAAACCCATTAACTACAAAAAAGTAAATATTTGCTTAACCGTAGTAAATTCTGAAAGCTATGTTTGGGTTATTTAATAACATCTACCAACTGCAAAACTAGTTAAAAATAAATTACTGCACCAAAATTATAAAACTAAAAAATCTCATTGATTTCAATTGGAATAATTCTTATTAATACATTTGGTGACGTTTTTGTACCCCAGATTCTTTTGAAAAAAATTAAGTAGCCCCATAGCTCCAAAGTACCTGCTGTGTTGGTTAGATTTGGGGCGTGTGCATCAAGGTTCAATAAGGTTCAAGCTTCAGTTCACCTGTCTTTGATCTGCTTTTACATTTTGAGACTAGAAGTGTGCATTGGCTGGTGAAACTCATCATGCTTTTATACCTGTATCTGATCAGATAGACACACAATAACCAATTCAACGCTTCAAGGGGAGCAATACCCAGATATTATTAGGAGACATTATTGCTGTCAAATGGTTGCCAAAGTCATTACATTTCCAAATTGTCCTCTCTCTCAGGACTACCAATGACTTTACGTAACCTTGCCCAAAATAACTGCTGTCCGTTGTCATCTTCTGGCCAATTCAAGTAAGTTTTCTTGTCCAACAGCTTGGTCAGTTTGTGGTAATGCTGCAGCTCTTCTCTAGCGATCTTGTCTAGGAATATCAGTATGAGAGAATCTTTGCTCTCAGCTACAAGCCTGTAAGTCGCCATTCGCATCTCTAGGGAGCACCAATAACTTTGCAGGTAACTGTGAGTGATAAGGCAGATTGTCCATCTACTTTTATATATACTGTCTACAATGTTGTCAACAATGTCTCTGCCAATTTCAAAATCACGATTGTGAATGCAAACTCTAAAGAAAGGAGGACCTTTTTGCTCCAAGTTGGGAAGTAGCTGCTCTGTGACCCAATTTTCATTGAGAGTGTTGTAGGACACAAACACATCATATTGATACTGACCCCTAACCTCCTTTCTCCATCTGCGATTCAGCCAGCATTTGACTGTGTAGAACATATACAAAATATACCACCAGAGACTTTCATAAACTACAGAGATGGACATAAACAGAAGTATGCTGATAAAAGTGACTAAAAAAAGAGTAAATTCCAGACTTGCACTGCAATTTTTGTCCAAGAAAGAAATCAGATTAAAGTCGACGTTTCCTGTTCTTATAAAACACCGCAGATTGTAAAAGTCAATGAATGAAACTTGCCTGTCATATGCTAGCCATGAATTTAACCAATTGAGTTCACAACTGCAGGCAAATCTAGTTTCATCTAAATAAATGTATTTCAGGTTATTCATTGGGGAAAATATATTTTCTTTCAATTCTTGAATGTTTTGCGTCTCTATGATTAAAAATACCAGTGATTTTAAGTCTTGAAATATCACTTTTGAGCTGAAATACTGAATTCCTGAATTTTTTAAATGCAACATATTGAGATTTATCAAACCTTGAAATAACTCATCTACATTTATTAGTGAATTCTCTATGACTTTTTCAGTGTTTTCCAAGTAAAGAGACTCAAGTTTAGTTAAATTTCTTAAAGTAGAATTAAGTGTGACTACTTGTTCAGCTCCCTGAAAATCGGCACTAAAATGTAATTTTTCCAGATTTGTGAATTTTTCCAACGCTTGTTCGAATGATTCCAAGCAGTTGAAAAAGTGGTTGTTCCTTAAGTGCAGCTCTATTATTCTATCAAATGGAAATGTCTCACAGATATCCACAAATATGTCCCTGGCTTCTATCTCTAAACTTTCTAAATTATTAAGAAGATCAAAATTTTCAACTAATAACATAATATAGGCATCATACGTTTTTAAAGAAAGTTTCTTTAAAGATCTACAAATAGTTATTCTAGACCACCATATACCCTCCAAATTATTTGTGAACGTTAGTGAAATGTCTTCAAGCTGCTGGAGATCGGAGAATGCATAATCGTCTATGGTACTTAATTTATTTTCATTCAAGTTTAATTGCTTTAACGAAAACAGATTTGTAAAGTCATATTCTCCTATCCTATATATGTTATTGTATTCCAGATTTAAAAACTCTAACTTTTCCAAGCCACTGAATGTCGACTCTTCGATAGTATATATTTTGTTGTCATTCAAAGTCAAGACTTTTAGGTTTCCCAGGCATGCAAACTGACCTTGTTTTAAAGAAGTTAAGAAGTTGAATGATATGTTAAGGTAAACCAGTTCCATTTTGATTGAAGCAGAGTTATCTTTAGGGCAAATAGCCAATATTTTAATGAAGTTGTTGGATAAGTTGAGGTCTCTTACTTTTGTTAGCTTTTTCATTTGATCAACAGACACCATTTCTATTGCGTTAAATGATACATCTAAAATCTTCATATTTGTGCAGGAACCTCTGGATGTGTCAATGTCTTTTATGTCATTATTCATCAGTTGTAGCTCTTGAACTTCAAAGTTTGACACAAACAAACATATTTCAAAAATTGAAAGTTGTGCATTTACAAATGAAAGTGTGCCAATAGTTTTAATCCCAGACCGAAAGATGTCACCGATATTCCTAATGTTAGCTTTAAAAAAAGATAGCTTTGGAAAATTGCATAATGAATTGTTTTCTATGTTTTCTATTTCATTACCATCCAAAGTCAGATAGCTAATATTAAAATCTATGAACTGGTGATTAACAACGGGATATTCATCAGAAAGACAATCATTTATTGTTAGTGCTGCAATGTCATTGCTAATTATGGATAGTCTTTGTAATCTTTTCAGTTTGGCCAAATGTTTTGTCACTGTTGACAAAACCCTGATTTCGTTGCTCTTCAAAATCAGGTACTCTAATTGATATAAGTCGTCAAATATGGAAGTGTTCAAAGTTAACTTGACTTCACGTAACATGAGCTGCTGGAGAGTGTTTAATCCATGAAAATCATCATCAGCAATAGTGAGATTGTTTACTGAATGTATCCAGAGAACAGAAAGTTGTGGAAGTCCTTCAAAACTTCCAGGTAAAAGCAGGAAGCTGCCAGTTATATATAAAGCTCTCAGGTTTGTAAACTCCGAAAAGATCCCTGCTTCAATGGGACTGCGATAGTAGGCGGCAAGACAAAGCCAATCCGTCTCCACTGGAACCTCCTGTAGAGACTTGTTTAGACCATTAACAGCGTTACAATATGCTGCAATGGTAAAGTTCAGTTGTTCAAATCCATCACAATCATTAAACATTAGTTGTCCGTATGTCTCAAAATATTGCTTCTCCATTATTTGACAAGTTCTTCTTACCTCACAGAGGTATAAAGAATGAGTGCACAGGAAATAGGCAATCCATGCCAAAAGAAAGCTGTAGACATCCATGCTGTAGCTGTTGCTTCTTTCACAGAACATGTGTTTATAAGAGACGTTATACAGTACGTTCTGGTAAACTGTGTCTATTTCCACAAAATAATACAGTACATGCAGTAATCAGCAATGCGGAAGTGGTACATTCTCCTTTTCCTGCTCCATCTTACCAAAAGCCACAAACACAACAGGAAAAGGTACCCGCTCGATGTACTGAAGGCAAAGTTGCACTTACATCTAGAGCTTGCAATAAAGTAAAAGCAAGTAAGCACATTATCTACCATTTTAATTAGAGATGAGCGAGCAGCAACAGCATTGTGCAACATTTGGCGCGGGTTGCTGAGGTCCGGGGTGTCTGATTCCAAAACTCCAACCTGACTTTAATGTGTATTTTCTACATTTTTACATGGGGGGGGGGGCGGGTTTAGGCTCTGAAAAGCAGAACAATAAATACGACAAAACCCACAACACTTCTCACTTTTGTTAGGCCTAGTTAGAGCACTGCACCAATTTCAAAGTTGCAGCGCAGACGCAAAACCTAAGGCTAAGGCCCCGGTAACTCCGCTGCAACGCGCGCCCGCAAGATTGGCGGCACGTGCAGCCGATTCCCTGGTCTGCAGCTCACTGCAGGAAGAGAGACCGGGGGGGGGGGGGGGCGTGGCGGGGCAGTGACGGGGGCGCGGCCATGACGTCACCCGGCAGGTTCGCCCTCATTGGTTGAACCGCCGGGGGGCGTGCCGTATCGCTCGTCGCGAGTCCTGCTCTCAATTCTATTGAGAGCAGGAGCAACTCTCGCCCCAGCGCTGCGGCCCCCCCTCGCAGCGGGCCCGGCGCCATTGAGGGGAGGGCTCTCGTGTGGCGGACGCTGTAGTAGGCAGCGGGGTCAAGGCCTAATACACACAAGGAACTGCTTCCACCGTATCATTATCTTGAAATCACTAGTACTAGGCAGGCAAGAGGTTTATCCCCTAGGTAAGGACAACTGTGAGCTATAGTACCGTATTATCTTTCTTAGAGTAAATTAGACAATTTACACACAAAACCAGATGTATTTTTTCTATTGATTATAACATGTTTTTCACGTGAAGCTGCCTGTGGCGCTGGGACATTTCCTTTCTGGTTTTATGTCTATTTGGAGTTTTATGTTCTACAGCAGCGGTGCTCAACCCCTGTCCTCATACCCCTCCCAACAGGTCAGGTTTTAAGGATATCCCAGCTTCAGCACATGTGGCTCAATCAGTGGCTCAATCAAAGACTTCTGTGCTGAAGCAAGGACTGATTGAGCCACCTGTGCTGAAGCAAGGACTGATTGAGTTACCTGTGCTGAAGTTGGGACTGATTGAGTCACCTGTGCTGAAGTTGGGACTGATTGAGTCACCTGTGCTGAAGTTGGGACTGATTGAGTCACCTGTGCTGAAGTTGGGACTGATTGAGTCACCTGTGCTGAAGTTGGGACTGATTGAGTCACCTGTGCTGAAGTTGGGACTGATTGAGTCACCTGTGCTGAAGTTGGGACTGATTGAGTTACCTGTGCTGAAGCAGGGACTGATTGAGTCACCTGTGCTGTTACCGTGGAAGTTGCAGACACATTTGCAGTTGGCTCTGGAAAATCAAAAGGGGGTTGAAATTTCCTGCAGCCCCGAGCGACTGGCAGAATCGTCCTGGAAAGAGCAGAGGGTCCAATGCTAAAGTTGGGTACCATAATGTGTCTCTACCTGTTTCTGCCAGTGAGAATCCCTCAACATAACGTACAGTATCAGGGGAGCGGAGTCGGAACAAATGAGTGACGATCCTTTGACCCGCACTGAAAATGCTCTGCAACCTGCCAGACATGACTGTGATCTCCTCTGTGAATGATTGGAACAGGAGATAGAAGATAACACTGAGATACAGAGGTCTCTGTTCACAGCTCATGTTGAGTGTGGGACTTTGGAGAAGACAGCACGTGTCTTATGGACTGAGTTGGAGGATGTGATGATGCATCTGGATATGGCAAATGCTGCTATTACTGCCATGGACGTGAAGCAGAGCCTCTCTGCTCAAATTATTGCTGACGGGAAGCAGAAGTATGAGGAGGCACAGGCAGAGACTGGAGTCTATAAAATGGAGTCTCAAAGTCTCAGCACAGAACTGGGAGTCTCTCAGAAAGATTCGCAATCTGAGCATGGAGCTGGAAATCTCAGAAAAAAAGTTTGCGGTCTCAGTGCTGAGCTGGAAGTCTCTTAGAAAGAGCTTTGCACTATAAACACAGAGCTAGAAGTCTCACGCCAGGAGGTCCAAAGTCTCAGAACAGACGTGTGTAATTGGAATGATGACTACGAAAGGTCCTGAGTGATCTAGAGATAATAAAAAGAGAGAACAAAACCCTGAAAGAGGAAGTTTCAGATCTGACTGACCATGTCAGTTAAAGAATTGAAAAGCTTCACAAAGTAAAAAAAAAAAAAGCTGTGTGTGCTGTGCACGCGCATAGTAAGTGAAACTTCTTTGACTTTTGTCACAGAAATTGTATTTGTATTGGTGATGTTTTAATTAAAAATCCAAATACAATTTCATTGACAAAACGGAAATAAATTTGACTTATAATGCGCGTGCTCGGCACACATCCCCTCTATTAGCTATTTGCACTAAGTTTGAATTCCTCGTGTGTGCGTGTGACTGAGTGTGCATGTGACTGAGTGTGCATGTGACTGAGTGTGCGGGTGACTGAGTGTGCGGGTGACTGAGTGTGCGGGTGACTGAGTGTGCGGGTGACTGAGTGTGTGGGTAACTGAGACTGCGTGTTACTGAGACTGCGCATGTGACTGTGAGTGTGTGTGACTGTGAGTGTGGGGGTGACTGTGAGTGTGGGGGGTGACTGTGAGTGTGCGGGTGACTGAGTGTGCGGGTGACTGAGTGTGCGGGTGACTGAATGTGCGGGTAACTGAGACTGCGTGTTACTGAGACTGCGCATGTGACTGAGTGTGTGCGTGTGACGTTGAGTGTGCGTGTGATGTTGAGTGTGCGGGTGACGTTGAGTGTGCGGGTAACTGAGACTGCATGTGAGTGTGCATGTGACTGCGTGTGCGGGTGAGCGTGCGGGTAACTGTGAGTGTGCGGGTGACTGTGAGTGAGCGGGTGACTGAGTGTGCGGGTGACTGAATGTGCGGGTGACTGCGTGTGACTGTGAGTGTGAGTGTGACTGTGAGTGTGCGTGTGACTGTGAGTGTGACTGTGAGTGTGCATGTGATTGTGAGTGTGCGGGTGACTGTGAGTATGCGGGTGACTGTGAGTGTGCGGGTGACTGAGTGTGACTGTGAGTGTGTGGGTGACTGTGAGTGTGAGGGTGATTGAGTGTGCGGGTGACTGTGAGTGTGCATGTGACTGAGTGTGCGTGTGACTGAGATGTGTTTTACAAATAGTCTCACCCTTTATATTCTGCATGAATACACCATGTTTGTAAAATTAGTACCATTATTATAGTGTCCTTTGCTCAATAACTGTGCTCTCTCCTGCAGTCAAGCACAGCACCACTGAGGTTGTATTAGTTCTGTGACCACTGCATTTTACGATCTGATATATTGCTGACTTTGTATAGATCAGATATTTCCAGTACACAGAAGAATGTTATATTTCATTTGGGTTGACAGTTGAGATTTGTCATACAGATACCTTGCTATTTCCTTAACCCTGTGTATTTACTAGCACTGAGATTTCCAGTGTTTAGTGTGTCCTGTTTTGACAGTCTTTAATTGTTCTGCTGAAGGCTCATGCCAGTCTGGATGGTTCCTTCAGTGCATATTAACAGAGAGCACAGAACACCAGGAGCTGCATGCAGCTATATCTCACCATCAGAAGCAGCATCGGCAGCATTTGACACTGACTGTATCTTATTCATACACACACACAGGCACTGAACGGCTGGCTGCAAGGGAAGGGAATGCACATCCACTCCTGCCCTGTCCTGCTACTCGCTGCACACACACAGAATCACTAGGACTGTGATGTTTTCAATGTGATGTCCCTCTCCCCAGCTTATTCTTCCTTTGATATCCTTTAATGTGGACATCGTTGCCAGGTCCGATCTCATCACTCATTGTTGCCCACACATCCAATTGAAGATTCTCGCCTTGTTAACAATGTTAAGACAATTGGTATTAAACAGGACTCACATGGACTGACAGAATCAAAAAACAAATGTCCTCTTTTTATTTCACAATTTAGTAAACAAAGTGGAAAAGTAAACTCTATAATTTCAAAACATTGGAATGTCTTATCCATGGACCCTGTCCTTAAAAAATATGTGGATTCTGGTCCTACTTTTGTATATCGTAGAGCGAGAACAATTGGATCTCATGTTTCACCAAGTGAACTCAAATCTTCTGGTCTCAAAAAAACTTTTATCACTAGGGGTTCCTTCAAATGTGGCTCTTGTAGTGCATGTAAACACATGAAGCCTGCCAAAAGTTTTTTCCAGTTTGCCTTGCCACCGCCACATGGTGTGAATATATTACCAAATAAGGAATTTAAGATTAACAGTTTTATAAATTGTAAAAGTCAATTTGTGATTTATCTAATAACATGTGGTTGTGGCAAGAGGTATGTGGGGAGGACGACTAGAGCCCTTAAGGTCAGGATGTTAGAGCATTTAAGGCTCATAAAATTGAGAGACACTAATCATCCAGTCTCAAAACATTTCACTGAATGTGGTCAGGGAGGAACTAATAATTTTTCCTTTTTGGGGATTGAATCAGTTATTTCTAAATCTAGAGGAGGTGATCATATCAACCTTCTGGACCGTAGGGAGGCGTATTGGATCTTCACTCTCCAAACGCGCTTCCCTATGGGCTTGAACATTGACTGGCAACTAACACATTTTTTGTAAACATTTTTGTGATAGACGTATTATGGTGTAATTAGTTGGTAATACAGATTAAATAAGCTAATTGTCATTATATTGGACATTATATTCTTGTCATTATAACCTTTGAACCTATGCCTTATCATGCAAATATTATGCTAATATGTAAGCTTAAATTGTTCTTTGATGTATCTTGTGGATAATACTTCATATTTTATAATGGTTGTATTTCCCTGGTTCCTATGATTTAGGTACACAATCTGTGTTATGCAGTATGTATGTGTAATATGTCTTTAAATTTACTTTTCTTGCACATTTTTTTAATCATGTCTAGAGGTTTTTATTTTTAACTTTTTTTTGTATATAACTTAGTTGCAACACAGCTAGTTTTTTAATCCACCTTGTTCATGTTTTTCCTTGATATAATAGTACCCTTTATTAAGCATTAGTTTAGTTTAATATAGCTTTATTTCGTTTAAATATGCTTGTCCAGTTAGCAGCAATGTATTTTGTTCTGCTGGAATGGTCAATAAAGCTTTGTTATTGTGTTCCTATGTTTGCCCACATCCAAAATGGCCACACTGCCTTTGGTACTTCCTTTTGCCCTTAGATCGGCACTGAGTCGCTCTGTTATGACGTCATCAGGTTCTGATTTTTGGCGCGAAATGGCCCACAGGTAAGAGGGTATATAATGGATGTTATCACATTGTGTTTTATCCTTGAAAAAGAACGCTGCGACGTTCGAAATGCATTGGATGGGTCTTTTGCCACATTAAAGTGCCCTTTTAATCATTTTTTTGTTCTGGTTTTTTCCTGCTCCGTTTGTGCTGGTGCGCTTTTTGGTCTCCCTTTTCCCCGATCTCATCACTCCCTCCTCTCTCCCTCCTCCCTCCTCCCTTCCTGTCCATCGGCAATTCGGCATGTCAGCGACACACCGCTCTGCTTCCTCCCGGTTACCCTCCATGAACCCTGGGCTCCTCTCCTCCTCCTCCGGCCCCAGCGACGCTCAGTCACCAGGACACAGGGAAGCGGAGGGAGGAGAGAGGCTGAGCAGCGGCTCACTGAGTCTGATTTAAAATCCCCACGCCTGCCTTTTTGCTACACCTTTCACTCTAGCACCGGAAAATCTGCGGCAGCCATCTTGCTATACCCATGGCAGCTGACGTGTGGGGGTAACGGCGGCTGTTAGGAGCAGCGCCGGTGACTATCGCCGCCGCATGTCACAGCGGGTGTGTGGGGGGAGCGGCGCCGCCGCCGCATGTCACAGTAGATGCGGGGGGAGGGGGGGCCTTGACGTCACGTCACTTCCGTTTCACATTTTGCCCCCAACTCTCCCATTTTACTCCATCAGAATAGGTGCCACTAAAGAAGTTTCACTTCAAAAAGGTGAAGAAACAAATGGAAGATGATAAATTGGAGGTCTGAAAGAAAGCATAAAAGAGGCAAATCCCTATTTTTCAATTAGAAAGTTCCCAGATCAGAGCAGAATCTGAAAGAAAAATGAGAACACTCTAACACTTCAGAAATACTACAGAGCTCTTTTAGAAGGTAGGTGTCACGACTCCCGGTGCCTCGCGCACCCCCGCGCGGACTCCGCGCACCCGCACATACCTCCGATTCGGCCTGACACCTGCTGGCATACTTCCGCGCTGTCCTCCTCTGTCACGCGCCTCTCCCCGCACGCGCAGTGCGCTCCCATCGGGAGCGTCAGTCCCCGCTGACACGCTGCGCAGGCGCAGGCGCAGACCCCGCAACGCGGGATTGGAGGGCAGAAGCGAGACGCATTACATCGGAGGGAACTTTATTGATCATTAGTTCACTATTCTGCTTGAGAAAAAGAGGACTTGAGGCCACTGACGGTTGCCCCCTGCAGCCGGCATTTATCGTCCTACAGACCATCGAACTGTCCCTCCTGGTCGAGCAAAACCACAGAGAGAAAATTGCTTTGGATGTCATCCACTCGCCGTCGGCCGAAATCATTTTGGGCCTACCATGGTTCCAGCGCCATAATCCACACATCGACTGGATTAAACCCAGACCCATATCCTGGAATCAACAGTGCTCCGCGACCTGCGGCACCTCCCGGCAGACTATCTGCAGTGTGAAGAATTCCGAGTAAGTACAGTGTTCCCTACCCGATTTATTCTTCCTTCAGAGATGTCTTTGACAAAGTCAAATCCTAGGTCCTTCCCCCGCACCGACCCTTTGACTGTCCTATTGACCTCTTGCCTGGGTCTATTCTTCCTAGAGGGCGATCATATCCCCTCTCTCTCCCAGAGACTAAAGCCATATCGGACTTCATCCGAGAGAATCTCCAGAAGGGGTTCATTAGAAAGTCTTTCTCCCCCGCGGGAGCGGGCTTCTTCTTCGTCAAGAAGAAAGATGGAACCCTTCGTCCTTGTATCGATTATCGTGGTTTAAACAAAATTACCATCAAAAAACGGTATCCCCTGCCTTTGATTTCCGAATTGTTCAATCGTCTTCAGGGGGCAACCATCTTTTCCAAATTGGATCTACGCGGCGCATACAACCTGGTAAGGATTCGACAAGGCGAAGAAGGGAAAACGGCCTTTAACACCAGAGAGACAGTCATTACGAGTACCTTGTTATGCCATTTGGATTATGCAATGCTCCGGCGGTCTTCCAAGATTTCATAAATGAAATTTTCAGGGATCTTCTCAATGTTTTTCTCATAGTATATCGCGACGATATCCTGTTTTTTTCTAAGAGTCTCCCCGAACACATTGCCAGGTCAAACAGGTACTACTACGCCTTCGTCAGAACCACCTCTACGCCAAGCTGGAGAAGTGTCACTTTCACCAATCCTCTACCACCTTCCTGGGGTACATCATTTCGGCTTTCGGGTTCCCTATGGATGCTTCCCAGCTGCGGTTCGTCTTGGACTGGCCACTTCCCACCTCCCTCAAGGGCATTCAAAGGTTTCTCGGTTTTGCGAACTATTACAGAAGATGTATTTGTAATTTCTCTTACATTGTCGCACCCATCTCCGCTCTCACTAGGAAAGGAGCCGATGACTCCTCTTGGCCTCCCGCAGCTTTTCAAGCCTTTAACTTTCTGAAAAAATCTTTTGTCTCAGCACCAGTCTTGATCCATCCCGATCCCAAACTCCCATTCACACTGGAAGTAGACGCATTGGACGTTGGAGCCGGCGCCATCCTTTCTCAAACAAAGTCACCTTCTTCCGATTTACGTCCCTGTGCATTTTTTTCAAAAAAAAATTCTCCAGCACAACAGAATTACGACATGGGCAACAGGGAGTTATTAGCCATTAAACTCAAATTAGAAGAGTGGAGACATCTCTTGAAGGGCACGGAGAGTCCAATAACCATTCTAACGGACCACAAAAACCTCATGTATTTGGAGAGCGCTTGCCGCCAGGGAGCTCGTCAGGCCCGTTGGTCTCTCTTCTTCTCCCGTTTTAATTATATAATTTCGTTCATTCCTGGGTCCAAAAATCTAAAGGCAGACGCAATCTCGTCAATTCCTAAGCGAGGACAAAACCGAAGTCAGAGCCAAGACCATACTTCGTCTAAGTACATTATATCTGCCAGCTCCTTTGATGTTTTGGATAAAATTCTTGTGGATCAGTACAAGGTTCCGAAGGGTCTGGAGGTTCCGGACGGTTCTCTCTTCGCTTCTCCCCAATACCTGGAATGGGGTCACTCGTCAAAGACGGCGGGTCATCCTGGCACCAAGAGAACTACGGACCTCATAGAACGGACCTTTTGGTGGCCCAACATGCGCAGGGACATCAGCGACTTTGTCAAGGCTTGCACCATTTGCACCCGGAACAAGGTTCCCCGCTGTAGACCTCAAGGACTTTTACACCCATTACCCATCCCCGACCACCCCTGGAACCATTTATCGATGGACTTTATTGTAGAGCTCTGTTCCAGGGTTTATGCAACTACACACGCAGGTTCTTTGGATAAGGCTTATTTATTTAGCCTTAATTTATACAGCACACAAAACAAAAATAGCTTTTCATCAGCAAACAAAAGAAAAATGTGTTTTTCTTCAGCAGACAAAACAGTTTCTCTTTAGCAGACAAAGTAAAAATAAGGCATCTACTCTTTTCTATGCAGGAGACAGACAGTTCATAAACCATGTACTTTGCTAACAGACCTTGTATCAAGCTGTTCTCCCTCCAGAGTTTCAGGGGATTTCCCTCCTTCAGACAGCATACAAATGGACAGACCTTCTATCAGTATTCTCCTCTCTCCTGAACAGCTAGGCCACCATGTGTCTACAGCCTGGGGTTTTTAACACACCTTGATTAGGCAGCTGGGATCCAACTAATTGTCCTGAGGTTCCCAGCTGAAGTTAACCTAGTCACTGCTGCACTGCAGACTAAACGTATGTCTGCCAGGCATATAGCTGGTGGCTTTTATTTACCCTGTCACAAGCTCCCTGTCTCCAAGGGCATGAATACCATATTGGTCATTATTGATTGCTTCTCAAAACAGGCACATTTCGTTCCGCTCTGTGGCCTTCCCGATTCGCCAACCCTCGCGGACATCTTCACAAGAGAGGTCTTCCGTCTTCACGGACTCCCATTGACTATCATTTCTGACAGAGGTTCCCAGTTCATCTCTAGGTTCTGGCGGGCCTTCTCAAAGAGACTGGGCATATCCTTGCATTTCTCTTCTGGATACCACTCCCAGACGAATGGACAAACGGAGAGGACCAATCAGTCCGTAGAGCAGTACCTGCGCTGCTTTGTTTCTGAAACACAAGATGATTGGGCAGATATGCTTCCATGAGCTGAATTTGCCCACAATTCCCTGCGGAATTAATCTACTCAACTCTCTCCTTTCTTCGCAAACTACGGGTTCCATCCAGCACGTCTGCCCATCACGCGCTCTTCTTCAGGGACTCCGGCAGCATTCAACCGGGTCCAGACCTTGCAGTCTTCCTGGACTAAGATTCAGGACAATTTAAAGAGATCAGCATCAGGCAGAAGGCCCAAGCAGATCGCCACCGTCAGGAGATTCCGGAGTTCAAACTAGGATACAAGGTGTGGCTCTCTTCCAAAAACATACGTTTGAAGACTCCCACTCTCAAGCTTGCACCAAGGTTTTTGGGTCCTTTCCAAGTCCTGGAGAGAATAAACCCGGTGGCATATCGTCTAAAACTTCCAGCATCGATGAGAATACCGTCTGTTTCTCACGTTTCCTTGTTAAAACCTGCCTATCGCAGCTCCCGGTTTCCGGATCATGTTCCCACTCCACCTCCTCCTTGTCTTGTACAGGGACAACAGGAGTACGAGATCCAGGCCATCATTGTGACGTTCGAGAGGATTTGGCCCGGGATTCAAGGGGTTACAACCCCATTTGGCCACCCTCTACTCTCATCAGGGAAGCAAGGGGTTAACTGGACTGAGGTCCAGTAATGTGTTTTTACCTCGCTTCAATATCCAAATGCTTATTCCCCTGTAAAAAATGTATTGTTTCTGGGCCAGTGTCTGCACCACACACACTGGGGCTTAAGGGGTTAATAAACTACAGTTTAAGAAAATACAACTGTAGTGTGTCTTTTCAGAAAATCTGGACTTCAAAAGGCTTGATTGAAGTTGGGTGTGAAAAGCAGAAGGGGTTTTTAGTGTACAGTATGTTAATACCTAATTTGCAGGCCAAGGGAATATTGCAAGAGACAGCTAGACCCAGGCTGGGACATTGGGTGTGACATTTAGCACCAGGTGACAAATGTCCACCACCCAGGGGTCCCTGCTTCAAAGGATTTTTTGATGGGGGCCAGGGGTGCGGTTACCAAGGGGATATCAGAATGGGTGACCTTATTAAATATAAGAATATTATGAGATGTCCTCGGCTGAACGTGCTAAAAATTACATGTGTGTATTCGTGGGACCGAGCCCCAACTAATGATTCTAAACACTTGATATCTAACAGATACTAAGAGCCAGATATTAATATCTCTCTTAATTTTAATATTACACGGTAATGTGTAGTCTCATTGGGAGCGCCATGCGTGACGGAATGCATTAATATGTCTCGCGTGCCAGTAATTTCTACTGAACTGAAGTTATGAAGTTATTTAGATAGGGAAAAGCAGTTTTTAAACGTCGTGGGGAGGGAGGAGTTTTACTCTGAGGAAAACTGTCAACTTCACCACTGATTTATGAGAGGGGCTGGGTTTAGGTTGTGTTCAAAGGGAAATAATTGTATAAGAACCAGGCTCAGCCTATGGCTATTGTCTTTCATGGTCTTTCGTGTCTTGATGATTATGAAGATTGCTGTATGAACTGCCAGTCCAGATGGGACTGTTTCATCATTTCCATCTTTATGTAAGTGTCCATATTTTGCCTGTTATTTGTATATCTTGTGTGTTCACCTTTATCAAGGAATAAATTATATTTTATCATATCTAAGTCTCGTCCCAGTTCAACCCAGTTATATATATTTATTATATATTTTTTGGTGTATTATTAATAGCCTGTCACAAAGCTCCCGTCACAATCATCGACTCCCGAATTTCCAGGAGGACCACTCAGTACCTCATCCTTGAAGAGGGGGTACTGTCACGACTTGCGATCCCTCGCGCGCCCCCGCACAGACTCCGCGCACCCGCACATACCTCCGCTCCGGCCAGACACCTGCTGGCAACCTTCCGCGTTGTCCTCCGTCACGCGCATCTCCCCGCACGTGCAGTGCGCTCCCCTCTGGAGCGTCAATCCCCGCTGATGCGCTGTGCAAGCACAGACCCCACACCGCGGGATTGGAGGGCAGAAGTGAGACGCATTACCGGCGTGTGACGCGCACGCGCAACGCCCCCGAGTGACGAGTCCAGAGAAACTCATTAGTTCCAGTGCTGACAGCTATCTATTCCCTTCCGACCTATCCCTGCTCCTCGTGAGGGTCACGCCCCCGCTCCACCCCCTGGGGTGATTGGTCCTTGCCTGCTACTTATGCTCAGCTGTGCCACTGGCACTTCGGCTGAGCATAGACTCTGTTAGCTGGTGTTTGCCTCTGCCTCCCTTGTCTTGTTATCTTGCCCTAGTTCTGCTTACCCGTGTACTGACTCTGCCTGCCTTTGGGACCCTCGCTCTCTGGAACCCCGACCTTGGCTTGAACTTTGACCATCCGTATCTCTCCTGCCCTGACCCTTGGCTCTGGACTCCGACCGTCCGCTCTTCTCCAGTTCTGACCTTGGCAATAGTACTGCTGCGACACACTTTATTCGAGCAAATACCCAGTATGTACCTGGCAGATACCTGGAATGCGCCGCTCCTCACCTCTGACAAGCCCCGTTGCGTTTGCCTTCCCAGCCATGGTTCATGCCTGGCTGACGGGCGGCTGATCTGTTAAATGATAATGATTAGGATTTAATAGGCTGCAATGCTTCGCGTGTCTACCAGATGGCATAAATTCATGAATTGTAATGCAGTATATATATATATATACTGTGCAGTATTGCAGCCAGCGGGAATAAAATGCTTCAATCCCTGCCTGGAAAATAACGCAATGCACTCGGGCAGAAAACAGTCACAAACCTCAATACACCCGAGTATACCCGAATTCGTGGGACTAGCCGAGCTCGAATAAAGTGTGTCGCCAGTGTACCTTGCTTACTCTGGACCTCTCCCGCATCGGACTCGGCAAGTATACGTTTACTCTCTCTTCTCCTGCCCTAGACTCGGCCAGCAAGACTACTCTACATTCCAGACGGGGTCCCTGTGGCTGGTGGCTACTATCCCATCTCAGCACAGGGGTCTCGTCTAGTTTGTGGCGAGCACAGCGTAACAGTAGGATGGCGAGAGAAAGTTGTCTGCGCAACAGTTATTTTAATTCACTAATTACGCAATACATTCAGGACCAGCATCACTGTTTTCTTTGGCCTCTCATATTTGTGTTAAGGTACTTTCCCCTATACAGACATTGAGTGCACGATATAGGGACTTATCCGGTTGGTAGTGTCTATGCTCCATCTGTGTTTTCTATCTGTTGTCCATTAATTATTTGCCCTAGTGCACCTGTCTGCATGTATGACCTTGTGTCACTCTAAGTTGAGCGGGTTCCCCCTTCCTTCTCTTGAGACCATAGCAAAAAGACTCTTGAGTAGAGATCGGCGGACCAGTCCAAATACGCTTCCCGGATTTTCCAGAGTTTTCCATTCAAAATCCGTTCCATGGTGTAAAATCCGCCAACGGATTGTTAGTTTCAATACGTATAGATGCATCCAAAACTGCCATCAGCTGATAGATGTTAAGAATCCGTGGATTCAGCGTGGTTGCGGAATCCGCGGATGGATTGTCGGTGTAAAAAAAAAAAAAAAACCACACACAAAAGGTGAATCGACATTTTTGAGACTGATCCACAGAAATCCGCGAGGCGGATCCAAATCCACCAAAAAAATAATTCGATAATAATAAAAAAAAAAAATTAAACTGCTCTTTCATGTTCAAACTTAGTGATCATGGCAATATAGAAATATAAAAATAGAAATAAACCTTGGCGCATGTGTGAAGTGATAAAACAAAGTGAATTGAAATAAAGTCCACAAAGGATATAACAATGGTGGTGGATGAAGTAAAATGTCCTTTCTTCTAAATGATGATAAAGCTGAAATGGACTCAGTCCTCAATATATGGTGTAAGTTCCTCCTCTCAGCAACTGCTATCCTGTTCAGTGAAACATGAATGCCTACTTACTAGAAATAGGAAGACAGCGTGTGGTGGAGAGAAACTGTATGATGAGCCCTCCGAATCCGATCGTTTTCCAGGGTAACACGAACCCCAC